>NC_142143.1:20915303-21066818 GCF_024610735.1 Ursus americanus | reverse complement strand
TGAGTATCCCTAGGGAGAACTAACTTATCCAAGATTAGACACTTCAACATTTCTAGACTAATTACCCAGTTGCCGTGCACACAGTAGGTACTAATACATAATATGCAAATATAAACATATATGTTAAATATACATACTTTATAAATATTATATGTGTATATATACTTTCTAATGGAAACTGTGACAATTTCTATATAAAGTTAAATCAAATTTCAATTCTGCCTCATTAGGAAATGAGGTTCTCCAGCCTAGTACTGGCATTCTTAAGTCAGACCAAGAAACTGGGAGCTAATAAGCTGTCTGATAGTTCTCCAGTTAAATCTCTAGAGAGGTAATACATCTCCGAGAGTCCTTTAAATTAAAGGAAGTTTCCAAGAGTTGGTAGGAAAAAAATGGCAGATTGAAAACACACACACACACACACACACACACACACACACACACACACACACACAGAGCTACTTTCCCTTCCTCTCAAAATGCCATTAAAATGACAGAAATGTATTTATAAAGGCACAGACACATAAACACAAGAAGAACAGGAGAGGAAATTACAGTAACAAAATTATGGAAGCTGTAAAGTAGATACATGACACAAGATTAGGCAGACTGGAGAAAAATATAAAGCAGGCCATAGGAAAAATGAAAAATCAACCTGATGATATGAAAAAATCTCATGAATTCCATACCAGGTATGCCTAGAAGCAGAGGTGCAGAGAAAGGGAAAAAACTGAAGAACTATTTGAGTATATTTAAACAGCAGTCAGATTCCCATATGCCTTCCCACTCCTTATAGCCTGATAACTATCTCCCCTCAATCCTGCAAAAGATGGAAAATTTATTCTCTGGGGAGAGTAAAATAATTGTCTAAAACCAGTCACAGTTTCAAGTAGGGTTACATACTGAAAATAGATTGATTGAGAAAACACAGGCCTATTGAGTGCTATCCTCCCCAAGTCCTCTTTCCCTAACTGGCCCAAGAATTCCCCATTAGATGCTTGAAAGCAAACTTCTAGCAGAAATGTCTAGCTCAAGAGGAAAGATCTAAAGATACTAACATCAAAGTTTCCCCAACAAAACAGCTCAATCGAATCAACCTAAAGCAGAGCGTACAGTGACAATAGTGTCTAGAAGACACTATGATAACTGCTTTAGTTTCTCAGGGAAATTTATTTCCCACTCTAGAATTGTATGCCCAGTCTAGCAATCAGGGGTGAGAATAGAATAAAACATGTCCAAGAAATTACTGGAAGACACGCTCTATCAAGACAAGAAAAGGCATGGGGTAGAGAAAGCAGGAATCCAACACAGGAGAGAGGCGATGGGAATCCCTGAATGACGAAGAGCGCTCTGAGGTAGAAGAAATAGAAGGTGACCATGCAGATTTGAGCAAATACAAAGGTTTGGTTGGCATTCTTCAGAGATATAGAATACCTAATGGGTCTGAATATCTTGAGAAGATATGACCTTGGAATTATATTGACTATGTATGCATAAAAAACTAATCACAATGAAAAAAGACAATTATTAATTCTAGAGAAAATAAAAAATTATAAAGGGAAAGGAATCAGAGTTTAGTATATGAAAACATTATAATTGTCAACAAACCTAATAAAGTAAAAGGAGAAGAATCTAACTCAAATTATACAATTATTACACTGGAAAGATGTATATATACTTATGTGTGCTTGTATGATGTGTGGGGAGGGAAATGAATCCTCTATATTCCACAGTGGGAAGTCAAAAGGTAATAACCTAAAACTGAAAAGTAGCAAAATACACAGGTTAGAACATAAAGGAGAACTACTGAGATCATCAAATGAAAGTAATGGGGAGATGAGAGGAAGATGGGTGGAAACTGCTGTTTTTAATAACAATGAACTGTATAGAAATATTTGATACTTAAAATCATATCATTTTGACTTAAACTACAAGACAAAAGTATTCTATAACTGTTGTGGAAGAAAGGCCTTGAGAAATCCAGCCTGGTTTGGGTCCACTGAAACTGCATGACATTCTCCTTACATCTCCAAAGAACCCAAGGGAGAAATTATGATTAAAAGGGTACTAAATTTGGGGGCGCCTGGGTGGCTCAGTTGTTAAACGTCTGCCTTCGGCTCAGGTCATGATCCCAGGGTCCTGGGATCGAGCCCAGCATCAGGCTCCCTGCTCAGCAGGAAGCCTGCTTCTCCCTCTCTCACTCCCCCTGCTGGTGTTCCCTCTCTCGCTGTGTCTCTCTCTGTCCAATAAATAAAAAAATCTTAAATAAAATAAAATAAAAATAAAATAAAATAAAATGGTACTAAATTGGGACCCTAGTGTTAGCAGCTACTGGTTTTGTTACCCTGATTTTCTGCTTCTCCAACATGAGACTGCCTGCCTTACCTCCCTCACAGAGCTGATGCAAGGAAAAAAATGAAATGATGTCAGTGAATGTTCTTTATGTATAAATGGATTTGCAAATATAACATAAATTTTATTCCTCAAACATCTGAGCCCCTACCACATATCAGGCATGGTTAAGATTATTATTCCTTTTGATATGGCATTATATAATTTGCCTAAAGTTAAAGTGTCAATTCTTACAAATATTCTTGGGTAAGCTAAAAAATGGAATGTTTATTAATCCCTTATAACTTCCTTCTGTGTTAGGAACTTATGGCAGACAGACTCTAAAATGACCCCCAGTTACCCCTGCCTTGTGGTACTCATGCCCTTATGTATCCCATCCCCTTGAGATTTGCTTCTAACCAACAGAATATGGCAAAGGTGATCGAATGTCATCTCCACAGTTATGTTACATAAGATTGTCACTCATTTATGGAACATAAGAAATAGCAGGGAGATAGGTAGGAGAGGGAAGGGAAGAATGAAGGGGGGGTAAACAGAAGGGGGAATGAACCACGAGAGACTATGGACTCTGGGAAACAAACTGAGGGTTTCAGAGGGGAGGGGGCTGGGGATTGGGACAGGCCGGTGATGGGTATTAAGGAGGGCATGTATTGCGTGGGGCACTGGGTGTTATACGCAAACGATGAATCATAGAACACTACATCAAAAACTAATGATGTACTGTATGGTGACTGACATAGCATAACAAAAAAATTTTTAAAAAAAGATCGTAACTTTCATTTGCTGGCAAATTTTTTCTGTTGACTCTTTCCCTTTCTGGCTTTGATGAAGTAAATTGTCATATGGACAAAACTAGAAGACTCCAAACTGAGTTCCTTAGAGAACTAAGGGAAACCAACAAAGAATGCAGACCATCAGCTGACAAACCACAAGGAAATGAATCCTGGCAACAAATGTGTGTACTTGGAAATGATCCTTCCCCAGTCAAGCCAAGACCCCAACCCTGGCTGACACTCAATTACAGTCTTGTGAGAGACCTTCCCTATAGCAGAGGACCCAAACCATGCTTGGATTTCTGAGACACAAAAACAGTAAGATAATAAATTTTTTGCTTTAAGTCACTAATTTTGTGGTAATATTGTTAGCGATAGAGTAATACAGGACCTAACCTGAAGAGACCACGATTTCAGCACCTCAACAAATCTTGAGTGTTATAAAACAAAGACTGTTGATTTCTGCTTGTCACAGAAGTATGAAACCTCATTATAAAGGCCCAGCCTCTGGCTATTTATATCATCCAGACTCCTCAGTTGATACCACCACATCCCAGGATCGGCACTGCAACCTCAGTTGACTTTGTTCTGGGCTACATCATCCCATCATCAGAAAACCACAAAATTATCTTCCAAATACTACAGAATTTAAACAAATTACTATTTTTAGCAGTGTCAATCAGATGTCATCTAAAAGGTAAAGCAATATTCACTTCAGTATTTTAGAGGAAAAAACCATAAGAGGTAACACTGATAGAGACCTTCTATTTAATAAAATGTAGCAGTTTAAAAAAAATCAATGTTTTAACCCTCCAAAAAGTATACACTCTAATGCTAACACATTAAATATTTAACATTTAAATTTGGATTTAAAATCCAAACCTGGATTCGGGTAAATGGAAAGGAAATTTCCTTTGCTTTTAATCTAGAATAAAAGGTGATGTGTGGGTGGCAAAATGGTGAAGCTTACAGAACATACATTATTGTACAGGAAGAAAGGGCAGCAGAGAACTAGGATTACAGAAGCAGGAAAAAATGGTGTGACAACCAGGGAGGCAGCATAGCCATCTGACTCTCCACCTACCAGCTCTCATAGACCTCCAAGCTTTGGAGTCATCACAACGACTCTGTTAAAGAAAAACTGTAGCTATTTGTTGTTTAGATGTCCTTACCGCACTGACTCAGAAATTGTGTGTATGTGTGGGGAAACTTTCAAAAGAGAACCTACATACAGCTGTGACTCATTCACCTGAAGAACAATGAGCTGATTGGGCAACTGCCAAGACAGACTGTCACTTATCAAGACTCCTCCAAGCGATGTGAAGGTTAATGTGGGGGTCTGAATCTGTCAGTTTCTTGCAGCTGTCACAACTGGGCACGCTGTCTCCATCATAAAATAATGCTCACAAGTCAGATTCAACTGAGTGGGACTCATAAGAAAAATCTGAAATTTGACAACAGCAACCTTGCTACCTAGATGGTTTCATAATAAAGCTGGTGACAGGGGGTTGGAAATGACAGAACACAGAGTGTGGAAGTCTCTCTTTAATTACCTCATATCATGAATAAAGCATAAAGAGCAAATAACTAAACAAGTATTCTTTGTATTTAACACTATACTGAGGGCTAATCCAGGCTTACATTATTCCCAGCAGGTACCACTTAGGTCCTGTCTTTACTTTGCTGCTATAATAAATAACCACAAACTTGGTGGCTTAAAACAATGCAGATTTATTCTCTTCCTGTTCTGGAGGCCAGAAATCCAGAATCAGTCTCACTGGGCTAATGTCAAAGTGTTGGCAGGGCTGCTTTCCCTGGAGGCTCCAGGGGAGAATCTGTTCCTTTGCCTCTTACAGCTTCTAGAGGCTACAGGAATTCCTTGCCGTCTGTGGCTCATGGTTCCTCCCATCATCTTCAAAGTCAGCAGACCAGCATCTTATTCCCTTGTCACATTGCCTTCTTCTATAGTCTACTCTCTCTCAGCCTCCCTCTTACAAGGACTGTTATGATTACATTTAAGGCCCATCCAGATAATCCAGCATAATCTCCACATATTAATATTCTTAACTGAAATCACATCTTCAAACCCCTTTTTCCATATTAGGTAACATTCACAGTTTCCAGGAATTAGGACTTTGTGAACCAATAGTCAGCTTAGCATAGGTCCTACGTCATAAATGTCTTAATAAAAGCTATTTGTCCATGGTAAGGTAGCTATTACCTACATACAAAACCATCCAAAATACAATAAATCTGAACAGATTGGAGACTGTAAATCAATATTATTTTGGCTTCTAAACTCTATAGTAATTCTGGAAAATTTCTGATTCATTCCTGTTGGTAAATGCAATGTGAAAAGAAAAACTAAACAAGACCGAATTTAATGGGCCTATATAATCTTGGAGATGTCATGCATACTGCATAAAAGCATACTAGAGTTGAATACTTAAAGAATTCCAATGATACCTGTAAACTGTATGCATGGAATGATTAATGGTATAATAACAACTATAGGTGCTAGAATGTACATCAGTAAACATCAGGCAATTTTAAACTACAAGACTTAGAGCAGGTTTTGAAGCAGTTGCTCTGACACCTGAGGGTGTAACTATGTTTAAAGGTGTGTGGGATGTGGAGAGGAGAAGGAACTAACTTTATTAAATGGTACTATGTCTCAGGCACAAAGCTACAGATTTTACAAATTTTAATGTTAATTCAATTAAGGCTCACAACAACAGATGATGGAGATATTCAAAGAAAAGGAAAATAATACCCAGAGAGAATGAAGTAACTTCTCCAAGTTTGCCAGCTAGCAAATGGTATAGTTAAAATTCCAACCTGCATTAGCTGAAATCTAAAAATCCATAATGGGCCTTTCAGTACACTGTAACAGATACAGAGAAGTCAAGAATCAGGGGGAAAAAAGCAATGGTTCTTTCAGAAGAGCTCCCTTGATGCACTCACCCCTTAAAAGGATGATATAAGGAGAATTTAAGAAATATCATCATACAATCATGATCTGACAATAGCAGTAGTCATAATGGCTTAATAACCATGTGTTGGACCCCTTGCACTGATGACATCACAATATACAGCTCTAAATAAACAATGCTTCACACTTCTGGGTTCCCATTTCACTGTTCTGACACTCCCTCTCTTGCCTATGCACAGAAAATTCATGGAATCATCTCTCCCCATAAAATGGGCTCTACAATTCAGCCTACCTCCTCACTTCATCTCATACAGCATAGCCTTCTATCTTTAATTGAACTGAGATTAACTGCATGGATTTTCCATAGTGAGGCTCATGCATTTTTTCCCTATTATCGAATATGTACTTTCTAAAGCTGATTCAACTGAGATCTAATATTCTAGTTCAGGCAACTACAGAGATGACTGCTAAAATCAGATTCTATAGGAATCTGAGACATTACCACAATGAGAAAGCATTTTACTATCATGTTGACATCATACCATCAAGAAGACAGGACCTCATCATAATTGTCACTTCACCACACTGCCCTTTGACTTTAGACCAGACTTCTTTGTCAATGATGGGATATTTGCAACTCACTAACTAGAAGAAATCTGAAGAAAAAAATCATCAAGATACAGATAATTCCTCAGTGCAACCACAGATTTTGGGTCCATCCTTCCAGGGATACTTAAAGAAATGACTGTTTGAATTTTATTCTGCTTGACTAATCTAAACCTTACTGGATAAAAGAGACAGACTCAAATGACAAATCCAGGACAAGCCTTGACTGAGATCTCAAATCTATGTATCTGTGTATATGTGTGTTTTGTTAGGACTCGGTTAGGAAGGACATGGCATGAAAAAAATTGAGAACCAATTTTTCTTTCCTTATAATGCTCCAATAGCAAAAGTCACCTCCCTCATAAGCAGGGTTCTTTTTATACCCTACACAGTCATAAGGAAGAACACACCTCTGGTCCTTTCAGTCAACATCTAATAAGAGCTGAAAACACAATGCAAGAACTGTTTCCCAAACTCTGTATTTCAGTTTATTTTCACGTACACTTTAAACCCAAACAGACCAAAAGCAACTTGAGATAAATGTCACTCATATCAGTACCCCTCAGAGGTGCATCACAATCAATTATCATTGTTTACTTTATGTTAATTGCTATTTTTATAACGTCCCAGTTCCTTCTCTTTGAATTAAAATTACCACTGCCCAAATCACCTAGGCTGAAAAATCTAGGAATCAACACAGCCCCTCTCCTTCAAGTCTCACAACCAATGACTAGTTCAACAAAATCTACATCCAACTTCCTTACTCTACTTTCTCAGGTCTGGTTGGATTTCTATCTATAATAAAGCCAAAGGGGGTCAACTAAGAAGAGAGCTAACATCAGCATAATGAAATAACCTTATAAACCAAAACACACTATGCTATGTTATTATTTTTATAATTACTTGAAAAGTATTTATTGAGTTCCTCAATGTAAAATATAAGACTTTGAAGATAGAGATAAAATAGAAAATTCAATTCTATCTGTATTTAGTAAAGACTTTTTTTTACAGATTTATTTGCTTATTCGAGTGCGAGAGAGAGACCAAGAGAGTGAGAGAGCAAGCAGGTGGGACAGAGGGAGATAGAATCTTAAATAGACTCCACACTGAGTGTGGAGCCCGATTTAGGGCTTGATCCCAGGAACCCAAGATCACGACCAGAGCCAAAACAAAGAGTCAGACACTTAACAAACTGTGCCACCCAGGCACCCCAAAGACTTTTTTTTTTAAAGCTCTTTAAAAGATTAAATCAGAGAATAGGGTAATTAAATGGCATGTGCCATACGATACTACTATGGGATGTGAAATTTAGCCATAACATGTATATTTATGTGTATTATCTAACTAGAGATAAGAGAATGCAAAATTCTCTAGGCTAAAGTTAGCCAATAAATTATTTATATCTTGCGTCTCTTTCTCTATTATTAATAAGTTTACTGTGGCACGATTGACACACAAAAAATTGCACATGTGCAAAGTATTTAAATTTATAAGTTTTGACACACGTATACATATGTATACAAACCAAAACTATCAACATGACAAACAAAGCAATCACCCCCAAAAGTTTCCACATGCCCTTTTGTAATCACTCCCTCTCTCCCTTCAACTTCTCTCCCACCTCCCAGTCCATAGACAATCACTGATTAGCTATGTCACTGTAGATTAGTTTCCATTTTTTAGAATTTTATATAAATGGAATTATAAAGCATGTGCTCCATTTTGTCTTTTTATTTTGAAAATGAAAAATATTTTGAGGTTCATCCATGTTACATGTGGAAACGTTTCATTCCTTTTAAATGCTGAGTAGAACATCACAATTTGCTTATTCACGCATCTCTTGATAGACATCTGGGTTGTTTCCAGTTTGGAATTTATGATAGGCTGAATAACAGCCCTCTGAAAATGTCCACATCCTAAACACCAGAAACTATGATTTGCCTTACATGGCAAACAGGTCTTTTCAGGTTATGATTAAGGTAAGGATCTGGAGATTGGGAGATTACTCTAGATTAAATGGATAGGCCCGATGCAATCACAAGGATCCTTATAAGAGGGAAGCAAGAGGATCAGTCAAAGAAGGTGATGAGAAGGCGGCAAGGGTCCCAATAGCCTCAACCCATTACAGCCCCAACTCAAGTCCAACATCTCACCTAAATCTTATCAGCTCAAAAGTCCCAAATTTCATCATCTAAATCCATCTATGAGTGTAGCTTTGGATATAATCCAACCTGGGGCGAAATACTTCTCCCTCTGTGGATCTGGAAATAACCAATATAGACATTTCTATTTGGAAAGGGACAAAATACAAGTAAAGGAGGGGATTACTTGTTCCAAGCAATTTCAAAATCCAAACAGGCAAACTCCATTAGGTTTCAAGGCCTAAGAATAATCCTCTGTGGCTGGAAGTTCCACTTTCTGGGCCCATGTCTCAGCCCCATGGGCCCCGAGTTCTGACCTCAGAGTCATCCTTTCTCATGAGGTATAGAATGTGTTTGCAGCTGAGTAGTTTTATTAGCCTGTTTCCTGCCTGTAGAATTTTGGAAGCTCAACAGCCTTTTCCCATTTTGTTTTTTTTTTTTCTGTCCCTGGAGTCCACACTGAAGAGTGTTTCTGCTGATATAACATTCTTAGGAAACTTATAGGTCCCCAGAATTTGTCCCAGGGATTCACTCCATTAAATAAGATTTTAAATATTTCCTGAATGATCCTATCTTCATTCCTGGTTTCTGCTGAGATGTGTGAAGGGATCCATTAGTCATATGGTTAGTCTCTTCAAACAGCCCTCTTCGTGATTAAAACTTTGACCTTTATCTAAAGGCCTTCCATGGTACTAGCAAAAGACTGCTTAGCCACACCTTTGGCTTTCTCACCAAAGAACACTCTCCTGACATTAAATCTTCTAATTTTAGCATCTTTTAAGTGCTGGATAGACAGAATTTCCCAAATCATCAAGTCCTGGTTCCTTTTTAACAGTTCTTCCCTCCATCTATCTCTTTCTTCTCACATTTTACTATAAGTAGCAAGACGAAACCAAGCCGCACCTTTAACACTTTGCTTAGAAATCTCAGGTAAATACCCAAATTCACACCTTACAAGTTCTGTTTCCTACATAACCTTGCGACAAAATTTCATGAAGCTTTCTGTCACTAAATAACAAGGAGCCCCTCACTTACTTTTGAGCTCTCATAAGCAGTTCCTTTAACATCTATAATTTTACAGTTTGTTTATAATTACTTGAGTATTCTCTAAGACAACACAGGTTTTCTCTACCATGTTCCTCACTTCCTTCTGAGCCTTCACTGGCAGAGTCTTTAATATCCATATTTCTACTAACAGTCTCCTCAAGGAAATCTAGGCTTTTTCTGTTATGGTCCTCGAAATACTTCCAGCCTCTATCCACTACCTAATTCCAAAATCACTTCCACAGTTTTAGGCATTTGTTAGAGTATCACCTCACTTCCAGATACAAAAATCTATATTAGTTTCCTATTTGTACTATAATGAATTACCACAAACATGGCTTAAACAATGCAAATTTATCTTACTATTCCAGAGATTAGAAACCCAAAATGAACTTTGAAATATAATGACAGTCATGAGTCTTACAGGGTTAAAATCAAAGTGTCAGAAGATATTCCTTCTGGAAGTGACAGGGGAGAATCTATCCCTTGTTTTCTCCTGCTTCAAAAAGCTGACCACATTTCATGGCTCATGGCTACATCACTCAGATCTCTGCTCCCATCATCACATCCCCTTTTCTGACACCACCCCTCCTGCCTTCTTCTCATAAGGACACTTGTTATTACATTGCATCTACCCAAATAATCCAGGATAATCTCATCTCAAAACTGGATCGCATCTGTGAGGTCCCTTTTGCTATATAGGTAGCATACTCTTTTAAGATTAAGATGTGGAACATCCTGGGGAGGGAGGGAATATGAAGAAATCCCTCACACATTTTTTATTATGAAGTTTTTATTTTGCCTTTATACTTGACTTTTTTCTGAATACAAAATTCTAGATCAACAGCTACTTTTTAGCACTTTAAAGATAGTCTATTGTCTTCTAATTTGCATAGGTTGTGGTGAGAAATCCACTATAATTCTTATCTTCACTTCTCTGTGACTAATGAATATATTTGTCTTTGCATTTAAGTTTTTCACTTTATCATTGATTTTCAGTAAATTGAACATGATGTTCTTTATTTTTCTTAATGCTTCTGCTTCGGGTTTATTGAACTTCTTGAATCAATGGATTTATAATTTTATCAGATTTGGAAAATTTTTGGTCATTATCTCTTCAAATATTATTTTTGCTCCCCATCCCACTGGAACATGAATTATATATATGTTATGCTATTTACACAGCACTCTAGCCAACAAATGCAGAATATGCATTCTGTTAAGTGCTCATGTAACACTCACTAAGGTAGACATATAGTAATTCAGTAAAGCAGATCTCAAATTTAAAAGAGTATGCTCTGACCACAACATAAAATAGTCTAAGAAGATTCTTTCAGTTAAAGATAAAAAGATAAGAATATTTGAGAAGTCATAACACACATGGATATTAAACAACATGCTTTTATATAACCCATAGGTTAGAGAAAAAATTAAAAATGATATGTACTGAATGAAAATAAGAACAGTGTATAAAAATCTGTGGGTTGCTGCTAAGGCAGTGCTCATGGGGAACTTACATTATTATATGCTTATATTATTAGAAAGAAGACATATCTTAAATCATTATTCTAACCATCAAATGAAGAAACTAGAAGAAAAGCAAAAGTAAAACTAAAGCAGTTTAAAAAGAAAATAATGTGGAACAATAAAATAGAAAACAGAAACCCCATAGAGAAAAATCAATGAAATAAAAACTGTTTCTTTGAAAAGATGAAAAAAATTGACAAATGTCAAACCAGACTGACAAAGAGGAGAGAGGACACCCATTAGCAAGATCAGGAATGAGAGGCCATCAATATATATCTTCTAGATATTAATAAAATGTCTATAAAACAGAACAATTTTATACCAATAAATTCAAGAAATTTGATGAAAAATAGAAGTTCCTTGAAAAATGTAAATTTCCAAAGCTCACTTGAGTAGAAAATAAAATGTATAACCCTATATCTATAAAAGTGATTGAATTTGTAATCTAAATCTCAAAATTGTATTCCTATTTATTCTTTGAAGCTATTGTTAATGAAATTATTTTCTTAATTTCATTTTCCAAATGTTCATTGCAAGTGTGTTTATGACAACCATTTTACTTCCATTTTCTATGTATCTTATCTTTTGCTGTTGTTGTTCCTTTATTCTGCCTTTATGGTTTTCTTTTGCACTAAGCAAATATTTTCTGATGTGGCATTTTAATGTCTTTAATAATTTTTTCACTATATTTTAAAAATTATATTTTTAGTGGTTGCTCTAGGGCTGACCATAAACATCCTATCAAAATCAGCTTTAAATTTATACTAACCTTTAAATAAACAAATAAATAACTAAATTCATACTACTTAATTCCAGTGAGATATAAAAATGTTAACTCATATAAAAAAGATACTCCTTTTTCCTGTTCCTCTATTTAAAATCAATATTGGTACAAATCCATCAATACATTGTTGTAATTATGACTTTATATAATTTTATGCCTTTTAAAGAAACTAAAAGAAAGAAGATCAAGTATATACTTATACTTTTTGTTATATTTGTTATATTAACCTCCCTATTTCTGGTTCTCCTCATTTGTTCTTGTGGATACTAGTTAACATGTGAAGAAACTTCCTTAGATCCATACAGCTTTGCTCCCACCCACATCTTTTGGTGTTATTGGCAAATATATTACATTTCTATGCACCCAACAATATTATACATATTGTTTTACAAAATTGCTTTTTTAAATCAGTCAAGAGTAAAAATGAGAAAAAATATGCAATTACACTTTTATAATCACATGATTACCTTTAACAGTTCTCTTTGTTTTTCATGTGGATTCAGTCTACCATTTGAGATCACTTACTTTCAGGCTGAAGAATTTCCTTTAGCATTTCTTGTAAGGCAGCTCGGCTAGCAACAAATTCTCTCACTTTCTGTTTATCATAGATAGTTTCTATTTCACCTTCATTTTTTAAAGACAGATTTCCTGGATATAGGATTCTTGACTGAGGTTTTGTTTCGGAGTTTTTAAGGGACACACTTTCAATATGATTATCTCACTGACTTCTAGCCTCCAAAGTTTTTGTTAAGACAACAGCTGTAATCTTAACGGGATTCCCTTAAAGTATCAAGTCATTTTTCTCTTGCTGCTTTCAAGATTTTCTCCTTGCCTTTGACTCTCAGCATTTTTACTATGGTATGTCTGTTTGTGGATCTCTTTGTGTTTATGCTACTTGGAGTTGCTGAGCTTTCTGGATGTGTAGATTATTTTTCAATACATCTGGGGAGCTTCAGCCATTAAGTCTTCAAATATTTTTCTGCTCTTTTCTTTCCTCTACTTCGGTATTCTCATTACACGTGACATTGCTGTGTGTTATCCCACATTTCTCTGAGGGTCCATTCATTTTTCTTCATTCTTTTTCTCTCTGCTCTTCAGATTGCATAATCTCTATCAATCTATCTTCGAGTTTGCTAGTTCTTTCTTCTGATCATTCACATCTACTCTCTAACCCCTCTAGTAAATTTTTCAAGTGATTTTTTCCATTTCAGCTTTTGTACTTTTCAACTCCAGAATTTCCACTTGCTTGTTTACCATTTCTATCTCTTTATTGATACTATTTGATGTGAAATTGTCATCATACCTTCAATTTTTTAATAATAGTTTCCTTTTGTTCTTTGAACATATTTATAATGTGAATTTTGAAGTCTTTGTCCATTAATATGTCCATATAATCTCTCTCATGGGCAGTTTGTCTACTTTATTCACAGTATATGAATCATGTTTTCCTGCTTTTTTGTATATCTTGCAATTTCTCATTAGAAACTGGACATTTTAGGTTATATATCGCAGAAACTAGGTGTTCCTCCACCACCACCACCTCCTGCCCTGGGCCCTTTTATTGTTATTTTCATGTTTGTTTAGTGATTGGCTGGATTCTTTTAGTGAAGTCCATTTCACCCCTGCAGCAGAACTGAGGGGCAGCTTTGCATATGTATGCCCACAGTCTCTCTGGTTTGACTTTGGTTTTGGCAGGTCTTTGGCTATCTTTTCTCTGAAAACACCCAGCTGTTTTCAACAATGCCCTGATGCCTAAATTGCTCTATAGACCACTCCATTTGTGGATCTCTTTGAAGGCTCCAATTAGATTCAGGCTCCTTTGAAGGAGTAATTCCCAAAGCCAGTGTTTAAGGTTTGTTCTGACACCTGCAGGCTCCTACAAACTATCTCTTTCCCAGGTTCTCTGCTTCTTCTCCCAGGCAAAATTGAGCGTAAGCTCTGGATGTAGGGATAGAGACAATGGTACACTTCTAAGTGGCACTTCCATGTTAAGAGCTAAGTACTCATTGGGGGACCGGGAGAGGAGAGGAGAGCGTGGACAGTTGCCTCCAATCTTCTTGAGTTACCGCACCCAGAATAAAGCTATACACCTTACAGGTCAGAGCAAGAGTGATCAGGACCCCAGTATTCTCAGCAGTGCCACACTTAAGACAGAGACTTTATCCCATGAATGAGCAGAGGAAGGGGGCCTCATTTCTTGGCCACACTCACTCAGAATTTAGCCTCAGCAACAGATAGCTGAGGAAGGATGAAAAATGCTGATGTCCTGCCCTTGCCTGAAGGTAGCCCTATGACTGGAAGCCGTGGGAAAAGGGAGCCCTGTGTTTTGGGTTACACCAGTCTAAGTGGAATTTCCATCTTGCTTGATTGGGATGGGGAGTGAGAGGAGTGGGTCTCAGTTCAGCTACCATAGAATCTCACTCTTATCAAAAAATATATTTTTCTTAAATAAACATTTCTTCATTTACTGTATATCCTTAGGACCATTTCCATAGATATTAAGTGTTTTTTTTTTTCTTTTTTCACCAGTTTTGTTGGGGATTAGGTCCACCGAACTCCTCATGCAACTAAGTCAGAAGCCTCTGTGGTCCACTGACTAACAAGAGTGGCAAGGTAGTAATTCAATGAGGAAGGAAACTGGAGTCTTTTTCAAAAAATGGTGCTGGACAATGGATATAGAAAAAAATTAAATTCAACCTTCCTCATACTATATACAAAATAAATTGAAATGAATCATATCTCAAAATGTAAAACTATAAAGCACCTAGAATAAAACACAGGAGAAACTCCTTGTGACTGTGACTTTGGAAAAGCAAAGTTTCTTAACTATAATATAAAAAGCATGAATCATACACAAAAAATGTAAAACTGGACTTCATCAAAATTTATTAAAGCTTGTCCTTCAAAAGACACCATTAGACAAATGGAAAGGCAAGCCAAAGACTGTGAAAATAACTTTGCAAACCATAAATCTGATAAGGGACTTGTTTTCAAAATATATAAACAACTTCAACTCAATATTAAGAACATAAACAATTTAAAAATGGGCAAAAGTTTGAACAGATACTTCACCAAAGAAGATATGTGAATGGCAAATAAGCAAAGGAAATGATGCTCAATATTATTAGTCTCCAGAGAAATGCAAATTAAAACCACAATAAAATACCACTATATACTATTAGAATGGCAAAAATTAGACTGATAACTATTCATGGCACGGGGGTGGAGCAACTGGAATATTTATACATTACTGGTAGGAAGGTAACAAGGCACAGCCATTTTGTAAAGTTCTTTAAATGTTAAACATATTTGTAATATACAATGCAAAATCCCACTCTTACAGGTTTACCACTCCTACAAGAGAAATAAAAACACGAAGACTTGCATGCAAATGTTCACAGCTTTATTCATTATAGCCATTATAGCCAAATGTCCATCAACAGGTGAATGAATAAACATATTATGGTATATCTATACAATGGAATACTACTCAGCAATAAAAAGGGATAATGAATATATAAGTGAAAAAAGCCAGGCACAAAGGACTATACAATTCTATTTATATGAAATTCTAGAACAGAAAAAATTATAGTGATAGGAAGCAAACTGGTGGCCACCCAGGGGTGAGACTGTTGGGTAAAAATGGACTGCAAAGGGAAATGAGAGATCTTTTGGGGGATGATGGAAATATTCTATATCATTATTGTAGTTCTAGTTACATTGTTATATACTTGTCAAATTCATTTATACCTTTAAAGTGGGTGAATTTTACTGCATGCAATTTATATATCAATAATTTTTTTTAAGGAGCAATAGGAGGAAAATGTTAAATAGCTTACTAGTAGGAAAATATCAGAGAGCTTGAGACATTCAGTCCTCATATATTGAATAAACTGACATACTGGATATCAAAGATTCTCAAAATATCAAGTGAAATTTTCTTTTGTTAGCAATTTTCTTTCACTTATAACACTAACATTTCCCTTAGACCAAATTTGTGAAAATTAGGTTTAAAAATAATCATATATTGTCAAATCACTATGCTGTACACCTAAAACTAATATAACATTGTATGTCAACTAACACTGCAAATAAAACACAATAATGAAATTAAATTAAATTTAAAAATAATATTATTTCAGCTGGGTGTTATTTTTTCTTGCTAATTAAAAAGAAAGTATTGAGATGTCATAGTTAAGCTGCAGTTTTACTGAGCAGATATTCATTTCCTCTGTTCTTTGGGACAGAGTATACTTCCCACCCGCATTGCCTTCATCTTTGGCCATATGACTTGGTTTGGCCACTGGAATATAAGCGTGCAGGGTATTCGCAGAGTTTGGCTTGCTCTTGAACTCATACATCAACATATGAAAACAACCCAAGTACCCTATGACCCTTTAAACTAGACCTCACAACGGAGGCATAAGGAACAAACCTAAATTTGCCTCAAAGCCTAGAAACAAACCATAGCCTAAAGCAGAGTCACTTATGAGTAAGAAAATTAAAAGTGTGCGTTGGTATGATAATGAGTTTGGCAGAAGTTTGTTACACAATATTACTGCAGCAATAGTCAACTAACGCAATAGCTAACATTTGTGGGAAATTTACAATGTTCTAAGTACTGAGCTAAAAACTTCACATGTACTATCCATTTAATCATCACAATGACTCTGTAAGAGAGAGTATTTTTAATTGTCTTTTTTTAACACATGATAAAACTGTAGCACAAAGAAGATAATTGCATTATCCAAATCTCAGAGCTCATAAGCAACCAAGCAGGATTTAAATCCAGGATTATAACTCTAGTACTTACTCTCTTATTCATTGCGCTCCATTAGTTAGATGGAACATTTAATCAGTGCCCAAAATGTAGCAGCAGAGTGAGGGTTATCAGTAATTTGAAAAGAAAATTTTACTCATTTTCCATCTGTAAGAAAACAGCTTACTATCAGACTGCAGTGAATGCATGGATTATCAGGACCCAGTTGGTTTTAAAAACTGTATCCTTCCCCTTAATTGGTTAATAATACTCTTCAATTCCCACATACTCTTTCATTTTCTTCTGCCTAACCTGCCAATCTTTTTTATACCACTGTCTGAACAACCATCTGTTTACTCTAGCCCAGCTCCTAGGTTGTCTGTGGCTGCAAAAACTGCACTGCCTCGACTTCTTTACAGTGTTATTCAAAATGCCGATAGGGCCTTCCATATTGCTTTGCGCATATAGTACTTATTCAAGTCCATTCCCTTTTTCATACCCCACAATACCCATTCCTAACTTTAATCACTAATGTAAGCCCTAACTTCGGTATCACCCCTCACTTTTAGAGGACCTGCCTCTAATTTCACAAAGAATCTTTCATGAGGCATTAAATTTATCAACTTTTCTCCTCTCAGCCTTATACCCATCTTTACCTCTCATTACCCCTCACTCTCATGTTTCAGATGACTAATCCCACCCCCATATTCTTGTTTCTCTTTCTTCCTACCTCTACCTTGCTGTATCCCTTTAACACCTGCTTTTTTTCTATTGGGAAACCTAAATACTCATTCCTCCCACATCTTAAACCAACCTTCCCACAAACCTGATTCCCTCATGAACTACCAACACATATCTCTCCTTGCTTTCACTATCAAACTTCTTGACAAAGCAGTCAGTATCAGCTATCTTCACTTTTTCATCTCCAATGCATTCTTCAATGAAATACTACAACTCGGCTTCCTTCCCCTTCTATAAACTTTACCAAATTTTTCTCTCAAAAGACACTTTTTATCAAAAGATAGTTTCCAAATTGCCCAAGTCAATGGTATCCTCCAGGTTACCATCCTAATCAAGGCCCTCTTCAGTTTTACATGACACTTGGTTCCTCTAACATCACCGTTTACTATTTTCCCCCTTCCTGTAGAACCCCTTCCAGTATTTTTCTCAAGTGTTTTTTCTCTCTTCTTTTCTTCTGCCCTGGAATATCTCATCCCTCCATCTACCTCACTGCCTCCAATTAGTAGTTATTGACCAATAATTTCCATAATTTACAAACCCCAACTTCTAACCTAAGCTCAAATCCCATAGACATTCTAGTATTCTCAATAATTATAACTCATTTATTGAAAAACTGCTACATGCCAGCAATTGTATTAGATGCATACCAGATACATACCCATTAATATATGTGTTCTCATTTAATCATCTCAACAATAAAAAAAAAGACGATTAATTCCTTTCAGAATGAACAGAGACATGGAATTTACATAGTTTGCCCAATGTCCTATAGTTAGAAGGTACTGAAGCTGGGATTTAAGATATCACATATTAATTCCCTGTGTCCTCCAAGCAATAAGGGCAAATATTGAGGTCTCTGGGGGGTCTAAGGCCACCATTTCCTTGACTCCAGGCGAAGGAAAGGGACTATTTCCCTCAACCAATTTGGAGAGGGTATTTACATAGTCCAGTATCTCTCTCCAAAATTTCTCCCCTGGTCTCCTGGACTTTTATGCCCTTCATGTGTTTTAGGGTGTAAATGCTGTCTAACCAATTCCACACTAACTTCTTTATAATTCTAAATCATTGTGGCCTTCAACCTCACTTTGGAGTATGGGATCTATTATCTTGGAGTTCCCAAAGAAACTTGGTTAATGTTTTCATTTGTTTTTTGTTTTTGGCCCCCTAAAACAAAAACAAAACAAAAGGCATTTATTACACAAAGGTAAAATTAAAACTCCCCAAAATCCTTTTAACTTTAAATACCATCTGAAGTTAGACTGGATGATTCAGATCCTGATTCATCACTACTAGTTGTGTGGGTTTTGGAAGTAATGTAAGCATTTTAAGCTTCAGTTTTCTAATCTCTATGTGAGATTAGAGATTTGATATGAGAATAATGATAGGTTTTCACAGGGTTATTGTAAGGATTAAATGCAATGATTAAATAAAAACTAAAAATATTTACAGTGGCCCACAAAGTCCTAAGACAACTGTCTCTTCCACATCTCTTTGACCTTGTCCTCTCTCACTACTGTCTCCCTCATCAAGCCAGGCCTGTTCTATCTCAAGATGTATGCTGTTGGTTTTCCTTCTACCTGAAATATTCATCCTTCGGATAGCTAACTGCTCCGTCTCCTTCTGGTCTTGCTCAGATATAGCTTCTCAGTGAGAACTTCTCTGGGCATTCAGTTTAACTTAAACCCCTCATTCTACCTCAACCCCGTCTATACTTCATTTTTCCCCATAGTACTTACCATCTCTCTCATACTATTCTCACATTTTCCTTATTTTCTCTCTCCTCCCACTTAAACGTAAGTTGCATGAAGAACATTATCCATAAATATTGGCTGTTATTTTTTTTAAGATTTTATTTATTTATCTAACAAACAGAGAGAGCACAAGTAGGTAGAGTGGCAGGCAGCGGGAGAGGAAGAATAGGCTCCCCGCTAAGTAGAGAGCCCAATGCGGGCTCTATCCCAGAACCCTGGGATCATGACCTAAGCCAAAGGCAGACGCTTAACTGACTGAGCCACCCAGGCTCCCTGGCTGTTATTATAATACTAAACTATAGCACCTCTGTGAAATATTCCAAGAATCAGATCCAGGAGCAGCACTGTTCCTGGCTAGCACATAGCACACCAGACAAAGGGGTGTCAGACAAGCAAATCACTAGGTAATATGAAAGCATACTATAATTCACAAGAAGAGGATCAATGTGAGGGTAAGATAAATATCACCCCATAAAGCCAAGTTAATTCAAGAAATAGGAGAAAAGATTTGAACACATAATGTGCTCTAAGCCAGATTAAAGAGAAAACCTTTTTAGTGAAACAAAGATAAGCAATAATGAATGGGGACAAAGAAAGACTGAATTTTGACAAAAAGGACAATCATCACATACAAATCACAGGTAAAAAACAAAAACCAGGTTTTGCAAAAGAAAACCAAATAAGTGAAGTAGAATACTGTTTTAAAATCAGTAAGACTTAGCGAAGTGATTACATGTGGGGAAAAGGGAAAATACAGATTTACTGTAAGATTTCTAGCTTGTATAACTGTATACATGGTGATAACACTACCTGAATTAGAAATAAGTAAGGAAAAGCAGGACTAGGTTTTAGAAATGTTGAACTCTGGATACCTGAAAACCATTCACGTAAGCATGTCCAGGGTGAACTTGGAAGTACAAATGGAGCTCAAGGGAAGGCTGTGGCTGATGATGTAGCACTGGGGTCTCTGCTATGTAAGTGACAGTCCGAGCCGTGAGAGCAGAGGGATCAGGAAGTCTTAGATCACATCTAAGTTTACAGGATAATTCATGAAAGCAGTAGTTCGATAAAAGAGAAGAAACTGTGGTGTCACAGATAACAAGGGAGAAAATGTTTCCAAAGAAAATACCTTAAAAAATGAACAAGAATAAAAATTAGTACAGTTAGATAAGAACTAGAGAGAGGTCCTGCTGTCCTATATTTCCCTACATTTATCCTCTGTTCCAGGAAAACCACTGATCATTATCCAAATACAACTTGTTCCTTTTCTTTGGTCATTCCCTCTAAATGGACTACCCTGACCCATCTCTCTCAATATTCTCCAGTTAATTCTATCCATTCTTCCAGTTCAAATACTTTCCTCCAATAACCACATTTCTTGGCTCCACTTTCCTAGGGGTAATTTTGTTCCATGCATATAGAAAGAGTGTCTTAGGGATGATATATCTTTAACTCTCAAACCTCAATCTCAATATAGATACATGTACTGAGAGAAGGGAGAATAAACAGCAACCATAGGTAACAATAAATAGTGTATCTAGATTTTCCTTGAAGTTTAGAGAGAATCATGAAAATATTACAGAGTGGTATAGATATGTTTTGCTAACATACTGTAGAATATAGGAGGAGCTACAGATACAAGGCTGGCATGGGTAGCTAGTGAGTTAGCATGAGCATGCCATGCAAATGCAACAGCTGAGGAGCTGAGAATCTATCATGTGCTACCAGCACCATCTTCTCACCATGCTGATTCAGGCAGTACCTAATGCCGACTTAATACAATTCCTTCTTCTTTCTTATTTAAACTATTTTTTCTTTGAAGATTGTAGATTTTTAAAACTATATGCAATGAAATGTGTTCCCTTACCAGAGGGAGACACTATTGAAAGTTTCTATATATAAATATTTACAGAAATATTCAATGAACCATTAAATACCCCAGTCTCTCTTATAACCTAATGATCCTCCAAAGACTAAAGCTACTTGGAAATAGATTCTGGAACTAACAAATATGGCCACAAATATTTATTTGAATATATGTCATTACTTGTGCTGAGAATTCAAGTTCTCAGAAACTGTATCTTACATATGTTTGCATTCCCACAGTGTCTAACACGTACTCATATCTTTGCAGAGAAAAATGTTCAATGAGGCAATAAAGTCACAAAAGTGATGAATTTCTTAAGCTTTCATCTCAAAGTCAGAGAAACCAGAAATTAAATGGCAAGTAAAAAACAAAGTATTTTTGAAATCTATTTACTTTTGAACCTATTCTTTCCCTATATTCTATTTGAAAAAGTAACTGATCAACTTGAAGTTTTAAATATTGAACAAACTGTATATTTTCTAAACAGATACTTGAGCACATTTAAAAGTGAATTGTTAAATATCAGAAAACCAAGGCACTATAAACTGTGATGGGAATTTTTTGTGTGTCATGAAAATTTACATGCATTTTTTTATAGATTTGATCATTTATAAGACAAACCATAGATTTGCATGAGATTTAGGGGAAAAAAGTGCCAAAACAGGCTGAGTACATAAAGAACTACATTTTATAATTCAACTTAGGAAACAAAAGGACAAGGTCTATGGTATGAAGGGTGCATAATTAAAAAAAAAAAAAACCTAAGCATGTTGCTGTTTACTAAATTGGTAAAAAGTGAACCAGGAACATATACATTAAAATGCACACTAGTGTTTAAGTTCTTATTCTATGAATTGCTTTTTTTTTTCAACTATGGATATTAGAACCTATTTTCGAGCTTATCTTCATATTCATGTACTACCGCAGGCAATGGCTATCAATGTCTTCCCTTCTTTAAACTGGCCAGGAAGGCTTGATAAAAAATCCTTTGACCTCATGACACTATATCAGCCTCTGCTAAGTGCTTCTCCTAATGTAAAACCTAGCTGGCAGAAACTCTGCCTTAATTATTCAAATAGTGTCTGAGTTAAGTAACCTCTCTAAGCAGGTAATTATATTAAGTGATGATTATCTGTGTCTCTCTACAAAATGGACTTCTACCATTGTAAGCCTACAGATATGGGAAAAGACTTTGGTCCCAAGTACCACAAAATATAAAGGTTTGCTAAGAATGATAGATTAGAGAAAAATATCTCTGAGTTCCTATGAATACTGTTCCATTAATTGTAACATATATGCAATTTGCCATTATGCCAATTTAGGTGCTCACTCTTTTTAAAGTGATTTCTAAGGATAATATCTATCTTCATTATGAATAAAATATATGTCTACTTCTAAAACCACTTTTTTGGAAAGAAAGTGATCTTTTCTCTCAGCATGCAATTCAAAATATAACTTTAACTTTTTATGGAATGGAGAGGAAAAGAGGCCTAATAAAGTAAATCTTAACCCAGTACAAATGGCAATCTGTATTTGGCTGTATCTGCTGAATAATTTTGAAGTTTCACGTGACTTTATTCTGTAATTTCTACCCAGTGAGACTCTTGACAGCAAGTGGAGTATTTGTCACCAACTATAAAAATGATTAACTAAAGTTATAATAACACCACAGAAACTAAACTGGTATCTAATAGATATTTTTCATGGACATTTTCCAGAATGACAGTCATTAGTAAATAGTATTAATTTCAACTAATTAATTAGTTAATTTTTCCATACTGAACTATGTCTTAGAGAGGTCTGAAGCTGCAATACATCTTTAAATAATGGGTTTTGGAAAAACTTCATACATCTTGACAACTTTCGTAGCTTCAGTTGTGTTGATTCTGAATAGTATTTCATTAACAGTCCTAATGAGAAAAAATGGTAAGAGTGGAAAAATACTAAAATACCAGGAAAATAAAACAGGAGACATTGGAAGTGATAAGGGAGAGAGAAAAGGGGGGAGGGGAGTTTCAAATGGATAATCCCTATGAATAGGTTAATTTCTCCTTTTTGAGGTATCAATCATATGATACCCTCAATGGAACACTGCACAACACACACTAAATAGTACAGAATTTGATATAAGTTACAAAATTCCAGGACTTGATCAACAGAAGTTCCTGACTTAAAATACAGTAAGACCATCACTAAAAGTTTCACTTATAACTGTGACCCCAAGAAAGAACACAAACTGCCCTCCTGAAATCCCTATGCTCCCCTCTCCCTCTACATTTTGACTCACTTATGAAGGGAATCTTGAAATCAACAAATACAACACTATAGCTACTGATGTTCTTTTTTTACTCTTAGTTCCTCTTTCTTCACTTCTATAATTAAAGCTATAGAACTGCCTTAACATTTTAAGTAGATGCTCTATCTTTGAAGGATTAGAAACCCTCAAATAGAAAAAAAAGATTATAAATAAAACATGTTAAGAAGATCCTTTAAAAGCATCTTTAAGAGCCCTAGAAGCCCTCCTAAAGAAAAGACACAATTGTTTACTAAGGGGGTCTTTGCAGAATCAGGATTTTCAAAGACTTTAAATATTTTTTTAAATCCTTCAAAGTATTAATAACTAATCTAATATCTAACTAAATAAGTGAAGAGAACAATAAGAAAATGTTAGATAAATGATTACTGCAATTGTGTATGAACAAAAATGCACGGAGACACTGGGCTTATAAAAACAAAAATAGCAGGGTTAGGGTGATAGAATTTGTGTTTCCTTTGTTTTCTAAATTTTCTTTAATAATTTTAAAGAGTCCTCAACATGGCACCCTCTATGGCTATTATAACATTTATGTCTGATAACTCGAGATTTTTCTAAGGAAAAACAGAGTAAAACTATTCATTTCCTTGGATACATGCACGTTAACTTAGAATTATAAGGAAAACTATAAAAAACTAAGGTCAGTGGGGTACGTGAGTAGCACAGTCATTTGAGCATCCAACTCTTGGTTTTAAGTCAGGCCCAACTCTTGGTTTTGTTGGCTCAGGCCGTGATCTCGGGGTCATGAGATTGAGCCCTGCGTCAGGCTCCATGCTCAGCATGTAGTCTGCTTGGGTTTCTCTCTCCCTTTCCTTCTGCTTCCCACCCCATGTTCCCCCCCCCTTTCTCTCTCTCAAATGGAGAAATATCTTAAAAACAACAACAACAACAATACTAAGGTCAGTGGTTTTCTGAGCTGCAAAAGATAGTGATCCCTGACTCCTCTCTTGCCCCTTTCTCTTACCTCCTATAGCCACCAGATTAAAAAAGTCATTTATTTCCTTCCTGACAACTCTTCCACTCTCACCTAGACCCTCTTTCCCAGAGAAATACAACTGTTACTTAATTGGTTTCCATGCAAACTATATCTCCCTCTCCCCCTCCTCAAACTATTTCATACTTAAACACCTGTTCAAAAATCTTCACTGGCTCCCCACTATTTTAAAAATATCTTTCACAGTACTTATCCAAGTATTCAAAGTTCTCATCAGATCCCTGTCTCTATAACCCTCTGTATACATCAGCCATCCAATTCAGTCATAGTGCTGCAAACACAATATGCAGTCCCACTTAAATGATGTTGTTCAAAAAGTTCCCCTGGCCTACAATGAGTGTTCTCTCCTCTATTTAACTTAGCTCTGCAATTTAAGACTACATTGCTATCTCAAGTCTCTCTCATTTTACACATGTGTAAAATTTTCTAGCAATCCTTGCCAAGAAACAATGTCTAAACTCCTAAACAATCCATCAAAAAGAAACATGGGCACACCAGGAGTCTCAAAATAAAGAATAATGATGTATAAATGCACATTTCTTTTTCCTTCCATATTCAAAGCACTTTTGCCACCATGTGTTCACTTTCTATTCTTAGAGGTAGAAACTTAATTCTATTTCCTCTATAGCCCTTAAAGGCTGATAATGCATTTCTAATTATTGTGACTAGCTACCTCATCTTATTAGAGAAAGCATCATGGTATTAAGGTTAAGTGTCAATGTCCATATGGACTAGATAACTTCATTTTATGTGGCTGCCATCAACTGCAACCCTGATTCTTCCCAGGAATCTTACTATGAATACCAATGGTAATGTGTGTGGACCAGGTGAAAATAAAAGCAGCCTGAAGTGAATGCTCCACTGATTTGATTTCCTTTAATTGGATTTGAATCAAATATTTTACTACTAGTTACTTTAAATATTAATATTTATAAAAACATACTTTGTTTTGACCATGTTCAATACAAGCCCATTTTCAAGTCTGCTGGTTACAGCTCAAAAACCACCACTGATATGTAATTGAACATTTCTCTTCAAGGAGGGACGATCTTATCACCCAAACTCTGATGTGCGCATGTAATCCAGACCTGACTAATCCATGTACCCATCTCTTTGGACAGTGAGACTGAGTCAGGGTCCAAATGTGACCAAAGTTAGAAATTTTGCTGAAACTTGGGGAAAGAAGACTTTCTTTTTGGCTGGGGTTTTGAGCAAAAAACTTAAAAAATAGACCATGGGCTACTTCCATTCTTTGCCACTCTGTGGGGGAAGCTTGCTTGAGAATGTATGGTACAGGGTATACAGTATACTCTATAGAATGGGGGAAACTGATCTGAGTGGTGGAAAGGGACAGAAAACAGATTACAGTGTTGGAGTATTTGCATCCAGCCAACATAAAAGCCTGATTTTTCATTTATATGTGCTAATATATTCCTTTTTTTGCTTAAGTCAATTTGAATTGGTTTTGAAGAGATACATGGAAAATTCAGAAAGAAAATATTATGGAAATTTAGAAAATTTTGTCCTCCTATTTCCAACACTGACCTAGTATAATCTATATATGGGTGTCATCTTGTTGGGAAAGGCAATCTCATGTGCACAGTATTGCCCCATTTGGTCATATGAGAATGGTCCCTGGGCCTGGAATACTGCCCAGCTATGGCCTTGTGTGGGAAGATCTTTCCCTGTTTCAGGCTCAGAGAGTGTTCCTTTGTTCTACTAAGTGTGTGCATCAGTGGCTCTCAGGCACACCCCCAGCTTTCAGTATTTCAGACTCGACGGAGGAGGGGTCAAGGTTCTACTGCACAAGAGGGGTGTGTGCAGGCCATGTGCTCTGCCTTGGCTGCCAGGAAGAGGACTTGCTGGCCATAGGGGGCTGAATGACATACTATTAGAGCTGATCTTGCTCTGTCTCTTCTCTATGTAAGTGTGTTGTTCTAACCAGTGCTTGACTACAATGTGTTTTCCTTGGCAACTCCAATATCAAGATGCAATGGGCAGAAGTGTTTGACTTCTATGCCTGATGGCTGGCATAGTGACGATCTCTGCTATCCTCCATGTAGTTGGGAGTCCTCCCTTAGCGCTAGGAATGGGTACACAGTCTTCTGCTTGACACATCTCTTCAATAGAAGCAGACAAAACTTAACCATGAACCTAAAGTATGATCACAGGACCATTTCAAAGTAATGCAATCTAATCCTTCTTAAGGAAGTCAATATAAACAAAATGAGGTCCAAGGCTATATTTGTGACCATCAGAAGCTAGTGTTGCAGAAATTGTCTCTCAGGATTTAAAGATCTTGACAGCAAAATAGATAAAAAACATTACTTTGGGAGTACCAAGAGTAAGAAAAATTCTAAAGCAAATCAAATGAAAGCAAATACAGTTTACTATAAGGAAAGAACCCAAAAATAGCAGATCAAGGTATGCTATCACATACAAAAATGTATAATCCAACTTTTAACTATGATTGTTTAAAGTAATTACTGACTTGTCTACCAGACCAAATATCATTAACATTCTATTTCATGGTGGGATTTCTTAATGTCAAAAAGAAATAAGTCATTTTGATTAGTTTTTTGGAAAATAAGATCTCAGATTCTTTCTTTCTCAAGCACATTAAAATTGCTGATTTTATTTATTCAAATGTGTAAATTAGTGAATGAAGCACATATTTATAACTTGATATGTAAGTAAATGCACCAAAAATTATGTATACACGTTCACAATAATCACTCTAAATATAAGTAAAGGACCTATTATCTATATAGTAAGCCAATGCTGAGAAATAACTATAATTTTCTTTTGGAAGAAATTAGAACTTGAAATTGTCTTGCATAAAGACCTAATTTTTGTTATATAAAAGATACTCCACAATTTTAACTGGAATGACATTAATTAATAAATGCATGCTTAAATGTGAGACTACCTATAACTATATGAAAAGTTTCTACAAATGAGAACTATAAAAATCAGTATGTATATGGAGAAAAATTATTTAAATTGTAAAAAACATTTTGGAATCAATTCTGGTTAAGTGATTATCAACCTGTTTCTCTACTTCTTGGGCACATAGCTAGACATATTTCTTAACTTCCTTTGCAGATTGGAATGGCCATGTTACTGAGTACCAGTCAATGGAATATGAAAAGTGATTGGTGTTTTCAGACCCATCCCCTAAAACTTCTACCTGTATCCCCTATCTTGTTTACTCTTTGCCATCATTTACAGATGAGTCAGGTAACCTTAGAAGCCTATGCTCAAGCTGGTCGAGCCACTAAATAGATGGTGTCTTGGTTCCTCAATTTCCTCCTGGAGGAAAGCCACCTCTTGATCAGGAACACTTATTATGGATTTTAAATTAGTGAGAATTAAATTTCCATTACATCTGAGCTATTACATGATTTATCAATTTTCTTAAACAGCTAGATTACCTTAACTAATATAGTTTAATATTATATCCCTAATATATGGCCATGAGTATCCATTACTTATTTTGTTACTCCACTAATTAAAAAATTTTAATATCCCAAATTCTCAATATAAATACATTAACTTCAAACTGAGAAGTATTTAATGTTCATAAGTAGTCTACATTTTATTTTATTTTTCAGGTTTTATTTATTTTAGAGAGAGAGGGAGGGAGAGAGTACGAGCAGGGGGAGGGGCAGAGGGAGTTGGAAAGAGAATCCTCAAGCAGACCCCGTGCTGAACATGGAGCCTAACTCCGAGTTTGATCCCGGGACCCTGACATCATGACCGGAGCTGAAACCATGAGTTAGGCCATGTAAGTGACTGAGCCACCCAGATGACCCATATGTATGCTACTTTTTAAATAAAAAAATTTTTAAGTTTATTTTTTGCCTCATCCTAACAGATCCTAATTTTTAACATTTAATCAACATTATCCTTATTAATGGCTTTAGTGATCAACAGAATCCTTGGCCAAAAGATTTATGTTTTAATCAGGATAATGTAACTTCCTTTACAAAATTAAAAAATAAAAATATAAACCAGTCATCAGTTTTATCACATTCCTATAAAGCATCTCAAAAGTAACAAAATATTTCAAGAAAACAGCCAGAAAATATCTTTAGAATAACTTTAAAAGAAGTAAAAATGGTCTCACCAGCATAGTTCTCATTTGGTAAGAATGAATGTGCAGTCATTCAGAAAAAAAGCAGATGTAAATAAAATGAAACCATCCCTAGACAAGATTTTGAAGTAGTACTTTTTCTCAAATTTTGGTCAAGCATTTATACTCTAACATTTATCCATCCATCCATCCATTCTTTTGTTCATGTATTCCATATATATATATATATATATATATATATATATATATATATATATATATATTAGTCTATATTATATATATATATTAGTCTCCTTTTCTGGAAGGCATTGTATTAGAATCTGCTAATATAAAGGTGAGAGATACATATAATGTCCTTGAGGAGTTCACAGTCCAGTATTTTCAAGAACAAGAAACCAACAAAATTCACAATTACTTATTAAAATTACAATCACAATAAGTACTATTTACAGATCATTGGAAGCACTGGAGAAGCCCCTAGTCTAGACCAAGGAGAGGTTTTGAGGATGGGCTAAGATTGGAAGGGGGTCACACCAGAGTCAAGGTTTGATAGATGGGAATTTAAAAATGGCAAAACTGGTGTGGGGTGGAGGGGAGTGTGAGAACTTCAAGTATGTAAATATAGGTGAAAAGAGTATGGAAAATTCAGAGAAGTACTGGTTAGTGGGGAAAGTACTAAGAAATGAGGAGACAGAATTCTAAAGAAGTCAGTTCTTGACATGTCCCCAGTTTCCTTATTTCATAATCAAATGATTGTTGTCATTTTAATGTCCTTATAGTGTCCCTTCCTCACTATATTAACTTCTCTTTGTTTTTAATTTTAACCCCTAGTCATATCTTGTGGCAAAAGAAAAATTTCACTCAGCATTCTATTTCATAATCTACTTTAAAATGACCGATTAGTTATTAAACTGTGTGATTGTATAGTATACAGATTATAAATTCATTCGAAGTTCAGTGGAGATTTTTTTCATGTAAGATACTTATACTTTTCAATTCTGGAATCATTTAATTTTTAATAGTTCCCATTTTTCTTCTGAGATTTTCCACCTGTTCAAATAAAAATTGCTCTGAGCTGAAATAAGTGAGGAGGTTACTATATAAAGAAAGAAAGACTTGAACTCTATCTTGGAAAAAAAATAGCATTTAAACAAACAGGAAAGACAGGAGAATGAAAAGAGAACGAGCAAAGACATCGAGGAAGAAATGCCTATGCTATGCTTAGGTAAATGACAAAAGAATAGGGTATATTGGTGGGAGGATGAAAAAAAAAAAAAAAGATGTCATTAGGAGGGACAGGAACAGAATGGGAAGATCTTGACATTCTTGAAATCCCAGAAGAGGAATTTGGTCACTCCAGTAGTCAAAATAAGGTTCTCACCTATTTTTTTCCATCATAGAGGTCATGGAATGAAAACTTCATTTCAGGAAGTTTCAGGGGGCAGTGTTACATAGACATAGGTCAGAACATTTTTACACATTCTCACATATTAGTCTTCATGACTTTAGGGCAGGGATTACTATGCTCATTTTACAGAAGGGGAAACTGAAACTCAGAGAAAGGAAGCAACTAACCAAGCATATAGCTAGTAAATGGGAACATCAAGATACAAATCCTGAACTGTACAACTCCAAAATATATGCTTTTTATGCTATACAGATGACCAGGTCAAGAAACTGTATAATGCAAATGTAGAGGGTCAAGGGCCTATCACAGAGTTAATTTATTATTTCATTCAATAAAAATTTATTGTCTGTCTACTATCTGTCTAGACATCATTGTAAGCTCTGGATAACAGCAGTCAACAACAACAAAAATAAAAATAGCTTCTGCTCACAGTAAAGCCTACATATTAACCAAGGAAGACAAACAAATACAACAAGTAAAATGAATGGTATGTTAGATGATGATAGTGATATGGAGAAAAATAAAGTAGAAAAGGGGGATAGGAATTGCCAGGGTGGCTAATTTTGAATAGGGTGATCAGGCAAGGCCACACTGAGAAGCTGATATTTGATTAAAAACCTGAGAGAATAAGCCATAAAGATACCTGGAAAAGATCATTCCAAAAAGAAAGAACAGCAACTGCAAGAATCTTGAGTAGGTGTGTGCCTCCTGTTTTCCAGGAATGGCAATGAATCATATGTGGCTGGAACAGTGTGAGTAGGGAACAGAGTGGTGAAAATGAGGCGTGAGAGATAAGGATTAGGTAAGGGTAGGTAGGCAGGACAGGCAGGGCCTTTTTTAAGATTTTATTTTTTATTTGACAGGGAGAGAGAACAAGAGAGCACAAGCAGGGGGAGCAGCAGGCAGAGGCAGAGGCAGAGGCAGAGGGAAGAAGCAGGCTTCCCATGGAGCCAGAAGCCCAATATGGGGCTTGATCCCAAGACCCTAGGATCATGACCTGAACCGAAGACAGACCCTAAACCAACTGAGCCACCCAGGTGCCCCTGGGCAGGGCCTTTTGAGCCAGTATAAAGACTGTCTTTTCGTCAGGGCAAGATCAAAAACCATAGAAGTGTTCCAAGTAAGAAAGTGACATAATTTAACTTACATTTTAAAAGGATCTCTTTGGCAGCTCTTTTAAGAAGACAGTGTAGGGAAGAAGGGCTTCCACTGCCTCCAGAGCACCATGTGTGGCTGCCACTGCCACGGGACAGAGAGCCACAGCAGCATTTCCAGCAGGTTCCACCACCCACCCCGGGGAGACCCTGGGGGCTTTGCAGCAATTTGGCATCTCCTGAGATGCCAGCTTGTTTCTGGGGAGAAATCCTGACCCAAATTGAGGGGAGCAGGATCCTCATTCAGCTGGGACATGAATATACAAACTGCTGACTCTCAGGACCTTCTAGAAGAAGGAGCTAAGGTCCCACTTTCCGAGTCCTACTGGAACCAAAGCCCGAAGAAGTGATGGCATTTATTGTCCTCACCCTGGAATTCCTCACCCATGACTGGGACCAGCTTGCTAAGGAGCTGCAGCAGCATGTAAAGTCAGTGACAGCAACGTATTAGTACCGAGGAAGCCTGTCCATATTTTGCCTGACCATTTCCCTCTTGGAGAACTGTCCTTGCTATAGAGTCTTGAGAATATCAAGCTAACTTACAGCAATAACTGAGAAGATCAAGCAGTTTAAGAAATAAAACAGAGAACTTGCTGAAGAAATAACCATTTGGGAGCAGAAGATCAATGAAGCAAAGAAATGTCTTCGAGAAAGTAAGTTTCTCTCTGATGAAGCTCTTAAATTGAAGCCACAAGATGAACTCGAAGATCCAGAGCTGAGAGCTGTGAGACCCAAGAAATGTGAACTGGAAGAAAGTAAAAAGGTCCTGGAAGACAACTGCAATGCATTGAGGTCTGTGAAAACAACCAAGGAAACAGAATTGAAACAGCTGAAGAAAGCGGAGATCTTGGTTGAATTCTATGAACAAAGAAAGTGGCTGTGAAAGAGAAGCTGGAAATGACACACTATAAACTGGTGGCAAAGAAGAATCAGCTGTGAGCTTCAGAGGAAAATGTGAAAGTAGCTACAGAAGAAATACACAAGCACAAGCAACAAACTGAACAACTACAAAAACAGCTGCAGGAGGCAGAGCTCACCTTCAGATACCAGATCCCAGTTCATGAGAAGAATGCTCAAGACAACCGGATCAAGGCTTGGATTTGGGAGAGGGAGGTGGCAGAGGAGAGCTGGGAGAACACCTACTTGAAATACAGACTGGACATAATGGAAGAAAAGACGCTGCCTGAGGGATACATGAGGCAGGAACCCATCCCGGGAAGACCTGAGATGCAGAACACAGAGAGATTCAGAATCTAAAGCAGCTCCCTCATTGAACAGCAGCACCATCCCTAAAAAGGGCCCAGAGATGGCTAAGGTCAATATGGATGCATGGGGGCTTCCTCATTTCCCAGGACCACCTTGCAGGCCTTATCCATGGCCCTCCTTTGTCACCATTCATGGACTATGGGCCACATTCACAGCCTTATCCTGCTGGCTGGCCTCATGGACTTCACCAGCCACCTCCCCCTCCACCATTTGAGCTTTGGTCTGATGCTTAAGCTGGTAGGGCTCCCCTGAGGAACAATGGCACCATGTCTAATAGAGACCCAGAGATGGGTAAGGTCAGTATGGATGAGAGAGGGCTTCTTCATTGTCCAAGGCCACCCTGCATGCCCTACCACACGGGCACCTTTATCAGGATTCATTGGATATGGGCCATCTCGACCTCCTCCACACTGGTGGACTTAGGGGCCTCACACACAGCTAGTACCTTCACCACATGAGCTTAGGTCCCATTCAGAAATCTGTGGTGTTCAAGGGAACAACAGCGGCACCATGCCCAAGAAGGTCCCAGGAAAGGACCAGATCCCTGTGGATACAAGAGGCCCTCCTTGTGTACCAGGTCCACTGTGGACACCATACTCCCAGGTCTCCCTTCATCACCTTCCTGAGGCCCTGGGACACATCTTCCTCTGCTCATGCAGTGACCTCTGGGTCCTCACCCTTCACCTGCACCTATGCTGCAGGGACAATCAGCTTGAAATTTGAAGACCTCCCTTGAGCAGTAACAACCAGGATGTGAAGAGTATATATTTAGAAAATGTGTCAGATCTGCCTAATGGTCTGAATGTTTTCCCTGCCCATTCTGTCACCTGTGCTTTGTCTCTTCTGGTATCCCCTTAATAAACCTTTCACAGTTCTGCTGGGAGAGAAAAAAAAAGAATACCCTTTAGGGAGGGGCAATGGTGGTAACAGGAATACCAATTTAATAATCCAGGTAAAGGATGGCAGTGGCTTAGACCAGAGTGGCAGTAGTGAGGCTGGTAAGAAATGGTTGGATCCTAGACATATTTTGAAGGAAGAGGTAGTAGGATTTCAAGACCAATTGCTTGTGGGGCATGAGAAAAGAGAGGGGTATGGGACCACTCCAAGGTTTTGGAGGACAGAGTTTGGATGGACAGAGTTGCTATTTACTGAAATGGGAAAAATGAGGGACCAGGAGGTTTGTGGGAGAAATGCAGAAGTTCAATTTTATCCATGTTTAGTTTGAGAAGGATATTAGACATGAGTGGAGATGTCAGATAATTAAGTACAAGAATGTGGAGTTCAGGAGAGCATCTAAGCTGTAGCTGTAAACATGGGATACGCTGGCCCATAATAGGTATTTAAAGCTGTGAGACTGTTCAGCATGCTGGGCCAAAAGAGTCAGTGCAGATAAAAAAGAGAAGTCCAGGGAATGAGCCCTATGGCACTTTAGTGTTATGTGGTCAGGGATATAAGAAGGAACCAGCAAAGGAGACTGAAAGGGAGTAGCCAGCCGAGAAGGAAGAAAATCAGGAGAGTGTGGTGTCTAGGAAGTCAAGGGAAGAAAGTATGCATGTGAAAGAGGATAATATGGTCAACTTTGGCAAATGCTCCTCAAAGATCAAGTAAGAAAAGGACTAAGAAATGTCTACTGGAATTAGCAATGTGGAAGTCAGTAGAGAACTCTGTAAGGCAGTTCTGGGACCTGGCGAAGGAGAAAGCCTGATTAAACTGGTTTTAAGAGAAAATGGAGGAGAGACATGGGAAAAAGAAAAAACATTCTCGCAGAATTTTAGTGTAAAAATGAATAAAGAAATGAGGCAGTTCCTGGAATGGGAAGTGTGGTCCAGCAGGGATGATGAGAATAAACAAAGGGGAACTCTCTAGTAGACCAGAAGAATGAAAAAACAGGAAAGAATCAAACAAAATATGAACATATCTGTGCTGGAAGAATGAAAGAAAAATGGAAAATGGGTACAGGCATAGATTCAGGTGGGAAGACGATTCATTTGTATTTTCATAGGTTCAGTTTGAAATGACAATGGGATGTTTGAGAAAAGAACTGGAAAGTAGTGAGAAGTTGAAGGTAGAATTATAGATTTGGAAATAAATAGCACTTAGTTACTACCTGAGCTCAAAAAGCAGCTCTCTGTGGAAGAGAATGCCTAAGAAATAATAGAAAGAATAAAAAGCTAGGGTCTGTGAAAAGAAAGGAGACAAGCTAAGGAGAATACAATTAGGAGAGTGGTTACCTGGTTGATATAAGAAGAATCAAAGAGAAAAGAATCAAATTTGGAAAGTCCGCCCTAATCACCCAAATCTGAGTCCAATATGTTTCCTATGTGTTTAATTACTACCTTGTATTTCCTCCATTATAAAACGTATTATACTATCTCATAATTGCCTATGTCCATGTCTATACCTGCTGCTAAACCAGAAGTTCAATGATAGCAAGGACCCTATCAATCTTATTGACTGCTACACATATCTCAGGGCCTAGCACAGAACCTACCACACAGCAGATTCATGATAAATTACCATTGATCATATTATTAAATGTATTATTTATGCTATAAATACCATACAGACATCTGATATTAAAACAGAATTATCAGTGAATTTAGAAGAGGCAGACTTTCCAACTTTGCTGCCATAATTATATCACTTTCCAGCTTAAAAATTTTTGATTAAAAAAAAAATGAAACCATTTTCCATGACCTATAAGACCCTGTCTAATCTGGATTTCCAACTTCGTTCCATTTTATTCTCTACCCTGTTCACTATACCTCAGTATAAACCAATGTCCTCTTTTCTGGGACTTAAACATAATAAGTTCTTTCCCGCCTCAGGAAACAGTATTTCCTTTTATTCCAAATTTTCTTTCCTTGTTATTTATGTGACTGGATCCTTCTCCTCCTTCATGTAACAGTTTATCTCTCCTCCTCTAGCCACTATAAGTAAACAACCACACCCCACTCCCAGTTATTCTCACTGCTAAGCATAAGTCAGAATATCTTGGTTAAGTAAATATGCCTCCAGGATTATAAACGATCAAAGCATCTCTTTTTTTTTTTTTAAGATTTTATTTATTTATTTGACAGAGATAGAGACAGCCAGCGAGAGAGGGAACACAAGCAGGGGGAGCGGTAGAGGAAGAAGCAGGCTCATAGCGGAGGAGCCTGATGTGGGGCTCAATCCTGTAACGCCGGGATCACGCCCTGAGCCGAAGGCAGACGCTTAACCGCTGTGCCACCCAGGCGCCCCATGATCAAAGCATCTCTTTAATTAGGTTACAGAAAAGATCAGATTCTTCAGGGTTTATGGTTAGATTCCCAAAAATCATAAAATGCCTTTTGCTTCAAAGGATAAGATAAAATTAGAGAACTCATAAATCAAAGGGCAAAGGCAAAAGTCCCTACTGATGATATTATTATCTTTCTCTTCCTCTTCCAGTCTCCCTTCTTTTTCTCCATCTTCCTCTTCACACACACATGCACACACAGGTATGCACGCTTTTGTCCTGTGTGGGGTGTTGGTTATACAGTCTATCAGAAAGGCAATAAAACCTTATAAAGATATTAATAAGTATAAATGTGAAACACAATCTGAGAATATCATCTGACTGAGGCATTAGCTGGCACTTTACTTAACTCTCATGAAGGATGCTATTGAGCCAATACAATTTTCTAAGATTATGTTGGTGAAATGACCTCATCTTAATTTATGTAACCCAGAACCTTGGAAGTCATAGTTATGCAGGGATAAAATGAGTTCTGATTAGTTATAATAGAATAAGTAAGAAGGAAGACACTGGTAATATCGAATTTTTAAAACGTAGTTGAATGATCAAAAAAAATTATTGAGCACTTACTATACGCTAAGAATGCTAACAGGCACTTGGGATAGACAATAAAAAATAAAATGCTGTTCCTGGGTTTACAATTTCATTCTTATAGAATTTTACTTAAATGAAGAGGGTAGGGAGAAGCAGGTATTGGGTGGGGGGGGAGGTTGTGAGGGAGAAGACAGAATGGTAAGGAACAAGAGAGCAGCAATGAATGTAGTCTGTAAGTTTGAAGAACTGAAAACGAGAGTAAGTGAAGGATGATAATATATTCTCTTAAATACTAGTTTATACTTTATGTGGTATTTTAACATTCTCATGTAATTTAAAGTATAAAAGAATTAATTTAAAGTTAAGTTATATAGAATATAAAATAAAAATCATATGGTCCTCTCAATAGATGCAGAAAAAGCATCTGACAAAATATCCTTTCGTGATAAAAACATTCAACAACTTGGGTACAGAAGGAACATATTTCAATGTAATAAAGGCCATATATGACAAGCCCACAGTTAACATCATCCTCAATGGTGAAAGGTTGAAAGTTTTTGTTCTAAGATGAGGAAGAAGACAAGGATGCCCACCTTCACCACTCCTATTAAACATAGTACTGGAAGTCCCAGCCAGAACAATGAGGCAAGAAAAATAAATAAAAGGCATTCAAATCAGAAAAGGAAAAAGTAAAATTGTCTGTTTGCACATGATATGATTTTATACAAAGAAAATCTTAAAGACTCCACCAAAACACTAGAACTAATCAACAAATTCAGTAAAATCGCAGGATACAAAGCCAACATACAGAAATCAGTTGCATTTCTATACGCAAACAACAAAACATTTGAAAAAGAAATAAAGGAAACAATCCTATTCACAATAGCATAAAAAACAATTTAATAGTTAGGAATAAATTTAGCCAAGAAAGGGAAAGATCTGTACACAGAAAACTATAAGACTTTAATGAAAAAAATTAAAGACGACACAAACCAATGGAAAGATATTCTGTGTCCATGGATTGGAAGACTTGATATTGTTAAACATTCCCACAAAGTCATTTATAGATTTAATGTAATCAAAATTCCAATGGCATTTTTTCATAGAAATAGAAGAAACAACCCTTAAAAGGTAAATTATTGCCCTGACGACCAATCAAATTTGTACTCATAGGAGCAGAAAAAGAAGGCAAAGGCAAATTAGGGTCATATCATTGTAATCTGAGATCCACAGATCTGTGAGGGCAAGAAAATGGTTGTGAATAGTTGATTATCTAAGAAATCAACATTTAAAAAATATTCTAGTGCAGTGTGCACAAACTTTTGAATATAAGAATCATCTGGGAAGTTTATTAAAAATAATCCACTTCCAGGGACACCCAGATGGCTCAGTCAGCTAAGTGTCTGACTTTGATTTCAGCTCAGGTCACGATCTCAGTCATGAGATGGAGCCCTGTGTTGGGCTCCACATTCAGCACAGTCTGCTTGAGATCTCCCTCTCACTTTCCCTCTGCCTCTCCCCTTGCTCTCTTTCTAAATAAATAAATAAATAAATAAAATCTTTAAAAAAAATTAATAATAATCCACTTCCAGACATTCTGATTCAGTAGGCTGAAGTGAGAAAGACTACAGAAACATTACTATTCAGTAGTAATATAAAGATCAAGTTAATATTCATCTAAGAAGTAGAATTTGGATTCAAATACAAGTCTGGGCTCAAAACTCTTGCTCTCTACACTGTAATGTCACTCTAAGTTACAAATACATGCCATTGATTAAATTAGTATAATTCCTTAATGCAGGGTCTCAGTAAGTTAGCGATAGTGATAATGGTAATTATGACGATAAAGATATTTTCAATGTTTAGGAAACTGGCACCAAACTAAGTAAGAGTAGGATCAAAGGCTAAAAGGGAATATTCTATAAGCCTTCAAGAATAGATTTATTTCAGCAACACAGAAAGAATAATTATAGGAAAAGATATAACATGTCAGTGTTGTCTCATTTATTTTGGGGACAAGCAATATCCACTTTAGTGATACAATTCTCACTGGGTTCATTATCTTCGTTCATTTTAGAGTTCCTCATTTCTTGTTAAATTCATCTTCTTGATTACCTCATTTTTCTCCAAATTAAGACTTTGTTTCTCATTGTTAATTATTTGATAGCATAAGCAGCTATCAAATAAATAGCACTGTTGTGAAACTGTAAGCAACCAAAACATTTGAGCTTTAAAAAGCACAGATGCTTGGGACACCTGGGTGGCTTGGTCAGTTAAACCTCCAACTCTTCGTTTCAGCTAGGGTCATGATCTCATGGGTTGTGGGACTGAGACCCGCATCAGGCTCCTCCCTCAGTAGGGAGTCTGCGTGAAAGATTCTCTTACTCTGCACTCACTCTCTCTCTCAAAATAAACAAATCTTTTTTAAAAATAAAAAAATAAAATAAAAAGCATAGATAGTTGAAATAAAAATCCTGGCAAAGGAAAGTGAAAATAACATGAGACAATTTTAAAAATCTAGGCCTGATGAGATGCCCTTCAACAGATGACTGGATTAAGAAGTTGTGGTCCATATATACAATGGAATATTACTCAGCTATCAGAAAGAACGAGTTCTCAACATTTGCTACAACATGGACAGCACTGGAGGAGATAATGCTAAGTGAAATAAGTCAAGCAGAGAAAGACAACTATCATATGATTTCTCTCATCTATGGAACATAAGAGCTGGATAAAGAAAGGGGGGGTAATCAGAAGGGGGAATGAAACATGAGAGACTTTGGACTATGAGAAACAAACTGAGGGCCTCAGAGGGGAGGGGGGTGGGGGAATGGGATAGACCGGTGATGGGTAGTAAGGAGGGCACGTATTGCATGGTGCACTGGGTGTTATACACAACTAATGAATCATCGAGCCTTACATCGGAAACCGGGGATGTACTGTATGGTGACTAACATAATATAATAAAAAATCATTTAAAAAAAAATCTAGGCCTGAGATTAAAGCAGGCCACACAGTATCTCTTCCCTCTACTTTTATTGACTTTGATTACATAATGGAGAATCTTAATTCCTCAGCTGTTCAAGGTTGACTGAATTCTAATATTCAGTAGTCATGTCTCAAATGGTCTCATGATAAAATGTTAGAAGTGCGAGCACTTTCAGTAATTTTTCTCTGGGTCGCTAGTCCACTATTTCATTAGAATTACTTTGCTCTTCAAGGTGAAAAACATTTCCCTGAACACAGAGATAAGTGATTATCACCACTGACATGTCTCTTTAAGCTCAGACTCCAGACTGATTTCTTTGGCATTAGCAAGCAAAATGGGATTCTTCTACAATGGCAAGCTGTCCAAGGCCTTATTCCAAAAGAGAATCAAGAATTCTCAAATGTGTACCTTGAAATAGAATTACAAATTAGGTACATTATATGATGAATGAATGAGGTAACTGTAGCATGTGGCTGAAAGTTGTCGAAAGTTAACATCGTCATTATCCAGAAAGTGAGGTTAGAAGAAAGTCAAGTTACTACTAAAATTTCAATTAGCAATTTCAATTAAAATTACTGTTAGTTCCTGAGTATTAAGTATAGATTCTCAGGGAAATCATAATAGGTCCTTCTATGAGGAAGTTGGAGATTAGAGAGAGGTCAGAGAGAATGAAAGTATCAAAATAAAAACTGACATGTTGTAGCTGCAAAGTAGATAAAATGATAACTTCACAAGCTTCCTAAATTTCAAATATATAAAGTTTACAATTCTCTAGAAAGCGAGTTTATTGCCTTGGGATACCTTAATGGAATGCTTGTGATACAGAGAGGTATTTTTGTGTCAAACACATTTAAGCACATGCACATAATAATACCATGTATTAGTTAGGACCGTCATAATTAGCAGGAATCATTAATAATTCGGGGGGAAAAACCCAGGGGATTTGCTTAAGCCCATTTTCTTGATGATTAACAGGAAAAAACTGCTTCAAAAATAGCCCATCTCAACTAACACAGAAAGAATAACACGGATGAATTTTTAAAAAGCTTACCACAGAATACTTGAAGAATTTGAATATTAAAATATAAATGAGGTGTTCCTATATTCTTACAGCAGATTTCCATTATACATGTTATTAGGAACCAAACAGAGTATTTATAATGTAAGATTTCCTTATTGTCAATGAAAGAGACATTACTACATAAGAAAGATATGACTTGGTACAAGATGTTGGTGTTTTTATGTTATGAGGAAGTTTATAGTATAGTTTGACCAGGTATTTCATGTCATCCTCAAAATAAATGGTGAGACATTGATCATTTGAAACATCAATCAACAGAAGTTCTTCTGAGATTAGAAAGACACCATCCTAGAGCTTTATCCATAGATCTGTACCTACATTCAGTTATCAAACAGACTTTCTGATGTCCATGGCCTATCATATCAATTCAACACAAAAGTTTATTAAGCACATGAGTGAAGAACTATGGTAAATTCCTCACACATGCAGAGGTAAGTACTTCCCTTGTCACCAAGAGGTTTATAAGCAAAGCCAAAACAGATTCATGCACAAGAAATACAAAGCAGACTATGAAATTTACTTTACATATTTATAAATAAAATGTAATGATATCCAATCCAAATAGTTGGCTTTTAATAGAAGGATCAAAAAAGGTCTTGTAATATTTTTAATAAAAGGTTTTATGAAGGATGGTTTTCAATATGTAGAAAATAGAGAAAAGAATTATGTATGAATCAAACACTGTGAACATGGGCAGAGATAAGGGAAGACAGACATGCTTCAGAGTAACCCATTTTATCAAAACATCTTATTTATCTAAGACATTAAAGGGAGAAAGCTGAAAATATATAACAAAGCTGGAAGAAGGAGCCTTGAGCGCCAAAGTTAAAAATCTATATTTAATTTTTACAGTCTAGCTTTGAGAACAAGAGTGACATGATCAGAACTGCACTTAAGGAACACTGATTTAGCAGTAGTATTAAGAAAAAACTGGAGCAAATGACAAGGAGACCCTAGAAACACGTGGACAGAATAAAAAACTTAAAACAACTCAGTAAGAGGTAATGAGAGTCTGCACTTGCAAAACAGCAAGAATGATGAAAAGGTGAGGGTAGATCAATGTGGAAGATATTAATGACAGCAGAATGACTGTCACTAATAACCACTAATGACATGACTATCATGACTATCCAGTAAGTTAGGATCATGACCCTGGAAGATATCAGACCTAAATTTAGACCCCAGTTTTACCTTTTGGTAGTTGTATAACCCTGGACAAGTTGTTTTACTCTTGATTTCCACATTGAGGATAATAAAACCTAGCTCATGGCATTATCGTGAGGAATAAAAAAGATAATGATTTTAACATGCCTACCACAATGTCTAGTACATAGATTAAACTTAGTACAATATAGATGCTAGCTTCTAGTATTATAATTATTTGCAGAGATCAGAGTTTGGCCAGTATTTATTGATTTTTCAGCCACTACTCACAGTTGGTTCACACTGTAGTTATCATTTATATACCCTAGAACTTTTCGAATGCACCTCTTCCCCAATTAAATTTTTCCAATCTTATACTTAAACCACTGAATTTTTAGGAATCTAATTATAGGATTTTATTTTATTGTAACTCCCACTGAATTCTGTTTTTACTTTGAAGCAAGAATCTTTTTATTGAGGTAATTTTTCATGTAAGTTCAATTATTTGCCATGTTTGTTAGTCCTCCTTAACATCTGCAGACCTGATTATGATGGATGACTGGGTATATTTTTAATGGCAAATACTGACTAACACCAATCCAAGAATAAAACATTTAGCACCTAACTAGAGAAATCCCTTTTGGGTTGATATTGAGTGGTTATTTGAGAGTCTGGACAAAGTTGAACAAAATCTATGAAACATAAAAATCAAAATGGCATTTCTTCAGCAGCACAAAAGAGAGTAGCTCTTTTTCTGTAACTTGACAGAAGGCCATAATAAACTTTTTTAACTGGAGGAAACTAAAGCTTGGAAACTTCCAGCACTTCCAAAGGACACCCTGCTAGTAAGTGGCAGAACAGGAAAAACCTGTCCTTGGACTGTGTAATTCATCTCCAAATAATTAAACATGTTTTTCAATAAAAAATGGTTCATTTACAACATTGGTTTATATGTACTCCTCTACACAGTGTTTGCCTTTTCATGCACTTATCATTCAATAACATTTCAGTGAGAGACTACATGCAAGGTACTGTGCTAGGCAGGATGCGATTATGGAGATCAATCAAATATAGATCTAACCATTAAGAAGTCTGTAAGAAATAATATAAAAATGTGTAGACCTACAAGACAAAGCAGAACAAAGAGATGCATCATGAAAGGGAAAAGCAATTATGTTGGAAGTTCAGAAGAATGACTCCTCTATTCTAGAAGCCAAGGATATCTCAAAGATCTTCTTATATTCGCTTCAGGTACAAGTTCTTCCTGAGATGAGACGAGGGACAAAAATCTTACCATTCTGATTCTAGATTTTTCTTTGTAGGTATATATGGTACATAAATATGCTATTAGCTTCAAAATATTAACATGAGTAGGTCAACAGAATCTATGCATTCACTAAATATCCTGGAAAATCTGTTAGCACAATCCAAGCCCAGACTTAGTGCACAGCAGCCTTGGGTCACCACTGCCAAAATATTTGTTCAACTATATGACAAGAATTATTTCAGTTAGAAATATTCTGAATACTATATTCCCAATAAGGTAATAGTTACCACTGCTTAAGATTCAGTTCCACTATAAAAAAAAAAAAAAAAAAAGGAAACTCATTATGTGCTAAGGAATCAGTTATATTCCTGTAAGAAGAACCCTCTATTTTATGTTTCAGAAAATTCATTTCCCAAAGTGCTGTAAATCTGATAGGAACTGGATGAGACAGCCACCAAAGTCTCTCACAATTCTGAAGTTGGTACATTCCCGATATTAAGCTCTAGAAATTACATTTTTGAAAGTAAACATTGTTTTATAAACACCATTTGTATTCTAGGCAACCTAATTTGATTCTACTGACCTTTAAGACTTGATGAATTCTGGCACCAAATTAAGTATATTTTCCTATGGAGACTCCCCAACACACTCCCCCAACAGTGTTCTCAAGCAGGTTACAGACAATTGGTATAAAAACTGAGATGCTGAACCTTAAAATCTTGATATACTAAAGTAAAATATCTCATACTTCAGAAAGTTTACATGTAATTAAAGATTTTGCATTGGAAAAGAAAGTAAAATAACAGAAAAGAGGTATACTGGTTGATTTAAAATTGCGCAAAACCTGCCAACACAACCTCTTTCAAACAACAAGTCTTATGTGCTATTTATATCCAGATTTCCCTTAGGAGAAAAAACATAATTTCATTTCATACCTGAAGCTTCCTATTTATTTCTTAGAGACATAAGCTAATGAAGCAATATGATTTTTCTATTTCAAATCTTTAAAAAAAAGTTTTCCCAAAACCTAGATTCTGAAGTCTCCTCTAATGATCTTTATTTTATAATCAAATTTCTTTATGGTATATGTATTCACATTTCAGAGTTTTGCACATTGTTTATACACATGGAGGAAGAAACTGAATATATGCCCTGGGAAAATAAATGAAGAGAATAGGACATTTTTTCAGATTATTTTATATTCTTTCAAAATTCTGAATTTCATGGGTTGCTTAAGAATGTAAAGATATTTATATTTCTTCAAAATTTACATTCTAGATTATATAATGTCCTAATTCAACTTAGAAATGGCTCCATATGCATATTATAAAAGCACTTAAAACAGACTAACTTTTGAATTAAAATTTATGCAAGGGAAAATGTAATTTTAACTGGAGCTAGCCTTCACATCAAATGTAAAACCTCCAATTGAATACATTTAATCATAATAAGAATTTAATTTTTAATTCACTTATATTAGTAAAATTGTTCAAACTACTACCTAAGGCTAATATTTTAATAAAACCAGAAATCTCTAATTCAAAAGTAAAGTTCTTACATAAGACAGCTGATTTTGTATTTTAAATTACTGAATTAGAGTGCCCTCTATTGGAAGAAAAAAGGCAATGAAAGCTAAATGGAACTAAGAATAGTTAAAATACTCCCAAAATTCAAGGCACATCATTAATATGGAAAATACATTTATTAGTAATATAGATGCTACAAAATAAATTTTCCTTACGTTTTGATTTCTTCTAAATTACTTTTGGAATTATTTGTCATATTATGATGAACAAGTTGGGTATTTCGTATCACCTAAAATTAAATTTTAACTGAACCCAAATGCCCATCCTTCAGTCAATAATGTGAATAAGCAAAAATATTATTCCACATTTAATATTCCAATGTATTATAGAAATAATTTAATTTATCACTACACTGGGAATTTTCTTTGATGATAAACTGAAAATGTCTCTAACTCAAGAGATTTTTGAGACACTCTTACACGGGGAGTGGGAGAATTAGGCTGGATACTGGAAGACCCATGATGAGATTTATTCTAGCTCTAAAATTGTGTAATTTTGTGGTTGTTATCAAGACCTCAGTTCTGACTTGGCATCTCAGTTCTGAATTACCTCAGTAAGGCCCTGGAAGATTTTTAGTCCTCTACACCAACAATGTACATACTAGCTTTCTACAAGAAAAAGGCTCAGGGCCATCCAAAACAATTCTGATTTAGTTGGTCTAGTTGGTCAGTATTTTTTGAAGCCTCTCCAAATACATCTCACATATTACCATTGCTGAGAATCACTAATCTCTTCCAGAACATCTGACTACAGTTACCATTTTTATCTTCCCAAAATGTCACCTTCAAGACAGAACTCTCCTACTCAAGAGTTTATTCTCTTCACCACCAATATTAAACTTCTGACTAGTTTCCCAAATCTAATTATCTGCCCTTAACAAAACAGCTGAGTGGTATTGGATATGGCACCAGCCCCAGACTGCCTGTGTTCAGATCCTGGCTCTGGCAATTACCATATATACATGGGAAAATCATAAAAGTTCTCTGTGCCTCCATTTTCTCATCTGTAAAATGGGAGGAAAAATACCACCTACCTCAGGGTTATTGTGAAGATTAAATCAATTAATATAAACAATGTGCTCTGTAAGTGTTAGGTATTATCGTTACTTACCCAAATTTGTTTCCCACTACTTTCCAAAATCAACTCATGATAAAAAGATTATTCTCAAATTATATGCGATGTCTCACCTCTGTGCTTTTGCACATACTGTTTCTACAAGCTGGAATCCTCTCCCATTCACTCACTTATTCATTCATTCATTCTAAAACAAATAAAAGGCACATCTCCTTCTCTTTCCGGGGCCCAAGTTGGTCTCTCCCTACCTCCATGAAGCCTTCAATGAATCCCAGTAAGTCTTCACTAATCTCTCCCTTTTTGAAAAATTCCTTTGGCTACCGGGTAATTTATTATGAGATATGTAGCTGGGAATTAAAGACATTGGCTCTGAGTTTGAATCCTAGATCTGCAACTTGCCAGCCGAGTCATTTCCCAAGTCTATAAATCCACTCTTAGGATTACTGTGAGGATTAAGTAGCTTAAATCATATAAAGCATTAAAATAGCAAGCAACTAATAAATGTCAGCTCTTCCATATCTGTTGTTTCATATGTTAGTCTTGTCTGTACACTGTGATTTAAAGCCTTCTTCTAGTAAGAATTTTGAACTCCTTCAAGTTAGGAACCATGTTTCTTTACTGCTATTATAAATCCTATAACTTACAATGTGGTAACAAACATCTGTATTAGGTGATCTGTAAGTACTTGATTAAATTTTTGCATAATTTGAGAGTACAATTCATAACAAAACTCTGAAGGAACATTTTTGATGAACAGAAATATTCAACAAAAGCAAACGAACCCAAATAAAACACAGGCTATAGTATTAGTATAGTAATTGGATTACTTTTTAAACATTCAATAACAAGTTTCTATTAATCTTCTGACTTCCAATGATGTCTTTCATCTGCTCAAAATCCTTTAGATTTTTCTCATTTTCTAAAAACTAAATACTAAAACTCTTATCCTGACATTCAAAATCATCTATGGCCTGACGTCAACCTATCCTTCTAATTTTATTTTCCCATCTTCCCACTTTATAAGCTCTATTATTCTAGAAGAATTGAACTACTTGCCCTTACTCATATGTACCCTTTGCTTTTCTGCCTCAGGTAACCTTTATTATTTAATATGACAATATTTTCAAGGAACACAATATAAGATTTGTCACAGGAACAAAGACTGATTCTGTGAAAGGATAAGCTTGAATTTTAAGAAATTCAGTTCAATTTACGAGCATTAGTTTCTCTCTTGCTATCACAATACAGTCTCTGACTTATAAAAAAAACAAACAGTTGGCCATCATTCTCCCAAATTATGTCACTCTCATAATATTAAAAACCCCTACTATAACTACCTGAAATCTAGAAGCCTGAGTGAGCATAGTCTCCAAGTAAAATGTGCAGACCCCAGGGTACACAAGATACCCACTGAGTAAAAGAAAAAAAAGATAGAGCTTCTATTTACATTTATTCTTTATCCCTCTTATTTGAATGTCTCTTGTAGTATATGCCTAATTTACATGATACATTCTGAGAATAGTAGATATATGTAATTTATAAACACATGCATTTGGGATGTTTGCTTAAAATTTGTTTACTATGCTACACACAACAAAAAAAGTTTAGAAACCACTCGTCTAGAAAATTAGGGCTTTCAGAAAATCTGTAGGCTTAGAAGTAGAGGGCGAGAAGAAGTCAGTTTAGAGAAATCATTAGGGGCAGACCTAAAAACCTAAATAGCATGTATTATTTATGTAGGATAAATATGTTTTAATTTATAACCAACTTTCAAGAAAATGTTAAATGAACTGGTTTGTAATTTGGAGATGATATAAAACTGTTTAAGATTTTTAAACAGGAAATTTTGTCCTGATGTAAAAGTCATTATAGTAAATATTAATATAAAAATTTCATTTGGTTAAAACTTATATGTATTTATATATACATATATATGTATATATATAATTAATCATAATTATTCATAAAGAGCTTTTATTGGAGTCAATAATACGATGCTTTAAAAAAGACACTGCAGGAAACAAAGCAAAAAAAAAAAAAAAAGAACAAAGACAGCCTAGGGAGTAAGACTAGCCATGGAGCTAGACTAGCAAATACTATCCTGGGAAACAAGTTGCACATGAAGGAACTAAATGAAGTAAACATTCTCAGAATAGTAACTATACTTGGCAATTTTTTTAGTTTTCATAAATAATATGACATACTTAACACAATCCACTCTTATTAGCTTTTGAAGAAAACGTAGTGTTTCTATAACAAATTAAAAGTTCTGAAAGTAACAATTTCATGTTATAATACTGAATTTCCTTTAATACCAGTACACACTATAAATCCTACCTCTACGTGACACAAAAGAGATATACAAATCCTAATTTTAAATTGATTCTCCACAGTTTGAGGTTGTTGGGTTTGTTTGTTTGTTTTTGCTATTGTGTTAATGTAAAAATCTAAAGAGCAAGAATCTCTAACTCATGATTAGATTCTGAGCTAGTAGTTTGCATAAGGGATTTGCATAAGATTATAAAAATATGGAGGTCAAACCTTCTACAATGTCTCTCCCCTACCATAACATACAAAGTAACTAGGGAACATATACACATCTTTCTTTAAGATGGGGTAGACTCAGTTCATGGAGAAAATGGGAAAAAAAGACAAAAGGAAGATTTTTTTTCTTTCTTTGGAAACTAGTATCATCATGCCCAATAAAACTAAAAGAACATAATCAAAGAAATTATGATTTCTTAGGCAAGTCAACAGTAGCAAGATCATCACAAACTATAAGTGATTTATCAAAGCATTCCTTCCCCTACACATGCAGTGAGAATAAAACACCAATGAACATCAGAAAAGGAGCAATAGGGAATCTGACATTTGACACAGGAAGAATCTGAAGATAGGATAATGCACAAATCCCATGCCTCTCAGATACACATTGAATTGGCGAAGACAGATGCACTGTCTTCCTTCCCCCCTTACTTACTACACTCTGGCTTCCATTTTTCCCAAGTTCTTCCTCTGAAATCTTGCTCAAATTATCTAAGTAGTGGTCTGATATTGTGTGGCACAAATCTTCAAATGAATAATCCTTTTCCTGACAGAGTTTTATTTCATCCAAGAGTTTTGATAATTCTCCAGTCACAGTTTCACCTGTAAGAAGACAGTAATTTTTCTCAAAGTTACAAGAAAGGCTATTGCTAAAACTTCCTATTAACTAATAAAAATATGACTAGTATGGTGATAGAACGCATATTATGACAAACAAGACTTAGTAAGTCAGAAAATATTCTGTTGAAAACAAGGTACTAAACTATAATAAGGTGAAAGAATATTAAAAGACAAGGAGAAATCCCAATTTTGCCTATTATTACTCTTATTCAAAATAGAAATAAGTATTGAAGGTTTACATATTAAAGTACATAAAAGCATCTGGAATTACAATTTCTAAGGCTTCGTTCACTGTAACATTTAATCTTCAACAATCTTTCACCGGCGTTATAGTTCACGGACAGAATTCATTCAACACCTCATTAACAAATTTTAAATGGTACTGGAAGCCTACTTCCTAGGTTCAATAAAAAGAAATAGGATGTATTTAGATAAATAATTACATAAGTAATAAATTAGAATTGTGCTATGTGACATAAAGGAAAAACACAGAAGGAACAGATACATAATATGCATCGTCTGTCAAAATATGAATATTTTGTTGGCTGCATGCAAATATGCATTTTTCTAATCATTCTCAAAAAGGTACCTTATACCCGTAATTTCTTCTGGGGAAAAAATAAAACTCCAGCAGTTATAATCCGGTTATCAATATTTTTATTCTGCATTAAAAATACATTTTAGAAAGGGGCACCTGGATGGCTCAGTTGTCTGACTCTTGATTTCAGCTCAGGTCATGATCTCAGTGTCCTGGGATGGAGCCCTGTGATGAGCGTCAAGCCCCCCTGTTGTGCTCTGCATGCTGTGGGGAGTCTGCTTCAGATTCTCTCTCTTCTTCTGCCCCTGCCCCCACTCACACACACTCTCAAGTTAATTAATTAATTAATTAATTAATTAATTTTGGGGGGGAAAATCTACTATGAAATATCCACTCCATGTAAACTTCATGACAGCAGGTACAGCTAATTTTGCTCACTACTACGTCAGGGCCAAGAGTAGGGTCTGACAAATAGAAGAGCTCAATAAATGTTGACTGAATGGGTGCCTGTGTCCGAATCTCGATTTCGGCTGAGGTCATGGTTTTAGGGTTGTGAGATTGAACACTGTGATGACTGTCAAACCCCCCTGTTGGGCTCTTCGCTGGGTGTGGAGCCTGCTTAAGGTTCTCTCTCCCTACCCCCACCGTCTCCCTCTCTTAAAAAAATGCTGGCTGAATAAATGGATAAAATATAGAGTATAAGATACAACTTATTGGGGCGCCTGGGTGGCACAGCGGTTAAGCGTCTGCCTTCGGCTCAGGGCGTGATCCCAGCATTATGGGATCGAGCCCCACATCAGGCTCCTCTGCTGTGAGCCTGCTTCTTCCTCTCCCACTCCCCCTGCTTGTGTTCCCTCTCTCACTGGCTGTCTCTATCTCTGTCAAATAAATAAATAAAATCTTAAAAAAAAAAAAAAAGATACAACTTATTAGACCTGAAATTTTTACAAGCCTTTTTTGTACATATAGGACAAATTTGTACATAAACGTCTAGTATTATTTCAAGGGCTTTATAATTAGCTACTCACTCTTAGTCTTTTGGGAAGGAGACTCAACAGGAGATGAAATATGTATTTCTTGTGTTGTATCTTCTTGTACGTGCTCTTCAAGGACTGCTGATCTTCCCACGCCTTCCAAATATTCTGTGCATACAAGTTTTTGAAATTACATAGTCAAATTCATTTACTTTAAAATCAATAACTAAACTTTGTTTTATTTCTAGTGATCAGTTTTTCATTTATTTCTTCATATTCTAAATACAGCCTAAGTTTTTAAAAGAACTTCAAAAAACCAACCAAACTGAAACAACTTCATGATGAACTATTAATTTAAATCTTTTAAACATAAAAGATACTTAGGAAGAGACTCATAAACACTTTTTGTGAAAACGAAACTGGCCACATTCTTTCCTTAAAAATAAATGCACCTGTTAAAGACATAATAACATCCTTAGTTTCCTTAAATATATTCTACCTGAAGATTTAAAAGCCTCTGAAAGATGATTTGAATAGACTTCATATCTAAACAGAGATATCATGTTCAGATAGCTACAACAACCAGTCAGGTAACATAAAAGAATGAAATTTATGTCATAATGTTGTCTACTCTTGTAATTGCATATTAAACTTTATTTCCACAGAGAAATAATGTTCATTCTCATTCTTGAAGTAATGTTCCACACAGCCTATCTCTCATTTTTCCAATTTTGATTATGATATAATAACAGTAATAGCAGCTAAAACTTAAATATGGCTTACTATGCACCCAGCAGTGTTCTAAGTATTTAAAATAAGTTAACCCACTTGATCCTCACAAAACTATGACACAGGCACTACTACAGTCTCAGATTTAAAGGCAACAACTGAAGGAGAAGGATTTTAAGTTGACCATATTCATACAGCTAATAAGTGGCACAGCCAGATAGACATGATAGAAGAAAACATCTCACTCTTCTCTTAAGCATAAGGAAAATGGCATATGAATGCAGGGATAAATGTCAACGAACACTCAGCCTCAATATCACAGAGAAAACAGAAAGCATGTGGAGCATGATTAACTAGACAGTAGATGCCCCATCTAAAGTTCAACAGTAAAGTAAAACGAAAGCCTGCATTTTTTGAGAAACAAAACTCTGAAGTTTTAGCTGAAATCCTCGATTTTTATATTTTGAAAGTTATTTTTTTTTTAACTAGGGAATATTCTTTTTTTTATAATTTTTATTTTGTTAAAATAACAAAATAACCATACAGTACATCCCCAGTTTTTGATGCAATACATGCCCTCCTTAATACCCATCACTGGCCTATCCCAATCCCCACCCTCCTCCCCTCTGAAGCCCTCAGTTTGTTTCCCAGAGTCCACAGTCTCTCATGGTTCATTCCCCCTTCTGCTTATCCCCCCTTCATTCTTCCCTTCCTTCTCCTACCGATCTTCCTATTTCTTATGTTCCATAAATGAGTGAAACCATATGATAATTGTCTTTCTCTGCTTGACTTAATTCAATTTTTATGGAAACACAGTACAGGCCTAAAATATGTAATCCAAACAAAATATATGTGCTATCTGCCCAAAGCATTCAGCTTGCAGTGGCTAGTTTGCAGTCTCCATCTAAAGGATTGAATCAATTGATCTCTCCCCATAGGGATCTTTTACTTACATGTCTTTATTCAGAAGGAATCTTTTTCTTAAAATTTAGTTAAGAAAGTCTGTGCTCTGATGCCAACCAACTGACTCTTCATACTATCCAGTTTCTACCTAAAGGCAATTCTACTAGGCAAAGAAAGCAACCTATGGAAGTCTACCCTTAAAATTTTTGACCCAATACAGTTATTATGTAAAGTGAATTCTTCCTCCAGGACACAAATAGTAATTTTATCTACTCTAAATTGGTTTTAGTGAAATAACCTTTCCATAAAACTTGAAATGTACCACTGATTTATGACCCAAGAATGCAAAGAATAAAGACAACACCTTCACATTCTAAAATCTGCCAACAATTTAAAAAATTCAAAGATATCCCATATACCCTATCATAAGTTCACATACCTAATGAACCTTGACCATTGAAGAGAACACAGATAGTTAACTCCTGTATAATAACAATTTCATCTCAGTTAAATCAATACAGTAAATGTCTGTAATTATGTCATGCCCTCTTTTGAGTGGATGACATTTATTTTGCTTTTCCCAAAAGACATATTATTCACAAGCCTCTGTTTTTTTTAAAGTCCAGTTAGAGACAAAAGTTCTATATAAAATATAAAGTGCTATAGGGAGTAAACAAAAATGTTGTATACCGGGGCGCCTGGGTGGCACAGCGGTTAAGCGTCTGCCTTCGGCTCAGGGCGTGATCCCAGCGTTATGGGATCGATCCCCACATCAGGCTCTCTGCTCAGTGGGGAGCCTGCTTCTCCCTCTCTCACTCCCCCTACTTGTGTTCCCTCTCTCACTGGCTGTCTCTATCTCTGTCAAATAAATAAATAAAATCTTTAAAAAAAAAAAAAAGTTTAAAAAATGTTGTATACCACTTTTTTTTTTTAGTTTTCATTCAACTTGATTTTAATTTGAATATGAAGAACCACTCTTGTATTCTCTGAATTATCTCTATATGCACTTGACTGCAATTAACTTATTTATTAACAAGAAAATTGCAGGGGACTGAACTTCAGTTTCCTGAGAGGTTTTGAAAATAAAGACAGAAGAGAGCATGAATGATCTCCTGTAGCTCATTTATTCTTTTTACCCCTCTTTGGCTTTTGTTGACTCCTGTTTCTATGCATCACCTGACAGACTTGGTTTTAATTCATTTCTCTCCTGCAGGACAAAGCTGTTCTTCAGCTTCCCAACTAATATCCAAGGAAACCATCCCGCCTCCCTTCCCTATTACACTTGTCGCCCATCTGCAATAATTAGGGGATAATCACTGCTGACCAGTGTAGAAGCTACCTGGAAAGGAGAGAACAAGTGTCTGGATTTTTAAGAGAACATACTACATGTCAGGCCTAATCATGAAGCAAAAAGGGAAAGTATTTAAATCTAAATTTTCATTAAAATTTTTACATCAAACGGGGGAGTATATAATCCTGCAAATGAAAAATTAGTACCCTAAATGGGTCCCAAACCTTCAGTAGACCAAATGTCTGCACCTAATTACACAGGTATTTAAGTGATCTTTACCAAAAAAACAAAGGCTTGCAAGACTGAATTATCTTGTACTACTGGATTAAGGAAGAAATAATCTGTATTCTTCTAGCTAAGTATAATTTGTTGTTGTTGTTAACCCAGCATTTATGTACCAGGTCTACCACCTAAAATAAGATATATGAGTTTGAGCAAGTCAGCCTCTCGGAGCTTCAGTTTCCCTCATATGCAAAAAGGAAAATAATGATATCAGATTCACCTACCTCAAAGTTACAGAAATCACACAAAATAATAGAAAATTCCTGAAAACTCTTAAAGCATTATTCAAATGTAAGATAATCACTTTATAGCCTTATTACCTTCAAGTTCATAACTACATATTTACTATATAGATTTAAAAATTTTTTTAATATCAAGTGAAAATACTCATTAGTTGAAAACAGAAATGAAACATTAAAAATTACTATTTAAAGTCTACCCAAAAAAATGTAAATAATAAGTTCACTCAAAAGTAAACATTAACTCAAAACCTTCAAAAGGAAACAATGGTAGATTTAATTTAATCTTAACAAACTCATCCATCATTCAATATTGTTTACCTTGTAAGAGTGTTGCAATCTGGAGAGATTTCTGAGATGGATGTTCTTTCAGAATGTCTAAGACAGTTCTACCTAAGCTATCCTTTATGTTGGCATCAATTCCTGAAAGAAAAAGAAAAACCCACTAAATATTCACCATTGAAGTGTCATCAGAAGATACTGTTAATATATAACGCTCTAATATCAAACATATACAGATCAAGCACTGAAAGTGATTTTTAAAAAAATTAAATCCTAGACAGACGCACACATACACACAGACACACAGACACACACACACACACACACACACACTTTTAATAAGAAAGAAGCTGGGGGTCTACTGCTACCAAAGATTAGGAACATTCTTGATAATGAATTCAGTTTTCAAGGGCAATGACTCAATCATTAAGATTGTTTTTTATTAAAAGGCTACTAGTTGGGGCTACAGCTAGTTAAATGATACACTAACAAGCTGAAAAATATTACTGATTTAGAATGTCAATTCTTAAAGTATAATCATGGTTCTGTGATATATATATTCTGTAAAATATGGTAAAATTTTTAAATAATAACGTATCACTCTGCAAACACTTGAGTATTCACAAAAGTTGAAAAAGGATGATTATTTTGAACTACTGTCCAAATACTATTTGTCCAGCTACAAAGTCAAATATCTCATATTTACTTATTATGCAAGATTATATTCAATGTAAATAATACTCAATCTCTACCTGGTGAGCACACTTCTTGAAGTTTCTAAACTAAGACATCTTTGGAATTATTTTAATTCTAAAAATACTTATTGTACTAAAGAACGCATTTCAATGTAGCAAATAGCTTTCACTGCCCCAAAAAAGTGTAAAAACTTTCCAAACATCTACCTGCAAACACAGCCAGTTTTCAGATTCTGGCCTCAAACGTTAGTTCATTGTAAAAAGATAATTAAGTATTTGCTTAAATTTGTATAGAAATGTGTGACCAGCACATATGTAATTAGTTGCCTATAAGACATTATATCTCTGCTACATGTCAAAATTAAATGTACATGAAATTTTAACTTTATATAATTATAATCAAAATGCAATAGTCTGCCAATGTTTTTCATTTTTTTTACAATGGAAAATAAATACACTAAATGGAGTCCGTAACACAAAAGACTCACATCAATTGTTTCCAAGTATGAATTTGTACCCATGCTTTTTGATCCTAAAAAATCCAATCTCAGTTTCAATTTTATTTCATTTCATTCAGAATATACATATGAAGACAAATAAGCCTACTTTGTTGTTCCTTCAAAGCATTCCCTCTAAAAGATTCCCTTTAAATCACTGCTGCTTACAAACAATAGCTACTCAGTTGAGGAAGTAACAAGGTGAATTTACCTTAAGGATACAGAACTCTAATTTCTGTTTACCGTAGTTCCCAATATAATAACCTGAGGAAATACTATGTTCTTTCATAAACCAAGCAATTGTCATAGCTTCATAAGGATCAGTTCCTCCCTCTTGTACAAGGCAGAGAATTCCTTTTCCTTCCGGTAGTTTCTTTAATATATTTCAATGTGATTTAAATATATACAATTGTAATTTCTAAGAGCTTTTTACTGACACATCTATGGAGTGAAGGAAGGTGTATATTTATATCAATTTTATCTAAACACTGAGGCTCAATTCTACATGATATGAATACACTTTTGCAATATGAGGTAAAGGTAAAAAGTAAGGGTGATTATGAAAAAAAATGTGACATTTCCCTTTGTCTACTCCTGAAACAGAAATTCTATTTGGCAGCATAAGCTCCATGGAGAATCACGATAGTTACCTGTTTCTAACAGAACTCTCACAACATCCACCTTTCCAAATAACGCTGCTTCATGAAGTGCACTCCCCTTCTCGGTCTGGAAAAAAAGAAGAAAAGGAAAAAGAGAAAGAAGCACAGTTGAATTAGGAATGCTTACAAGTTAAAAAAAAAAATTGTGATTTTTATATATCCGTACCTATTCTCTGTAATCTCAGCACTCCCTGACAGAAAGGTACTATGGAATAAAGAAGAGATTCTAAGAACAAAATCCAAATGCTTGGATTTGTAAAACACCTCTGCTTCTGAATAGCCATTTGACCTTGTTATATTGATAAGTCACTAACCTTCTCTTAGCCTCAGTCGTTCTCAGGTGTAAAATAGGCAGTAATGCCTACCTCATGAGGTTTTTGTGAGTATCCACTTACTTCACCCAATTCACACATTGCATGCATTTATTAGACACCAATTATATGCCAACAATAGTTGAGGGGTGTTCTGAGGCATAGAAATATGATGCTGACCCTTGTATATTGACATTCTATTTGAGGAAACAGATGTACAAAGTAATATTTATGATAAATGAAATCTAAACAATTTAATATGGTTTATAAAACCCAGATGATCTTCTCCCTGCTCTCATTTCCACACTTTCTCCTGTCCACCCCAGCTCTCCTCCAGATTTTATACCCTATGCTTCATGCGTACTGAACTTTCTCACATTAGTCTCAGTTGCTAGAGATCTCAGAAGTCCCTCTGCCTGGTGGGATAGAACCCTAGCCCTCTATCTCACTATCACCCATCCACTAGTTCTCAATCTTCAGCATGAATTGGAATTCCTTAGAGAGCTTGTCAAAAGCCAGACTTCTGGGTCCTACTCCCAGTTTCTGATTCAGCAGCCTGTGATAGGCCCAAGACTTGCCATTTCTACCAAATTCCCAGGTGATACTGAGGGTCTAGGAGCATACTTTGAGAACCACTGATCTATATGTCAAATCTCAGCTTGAATATAATTTCATTTAAGAAAATATTGCTAGCCCCTAGGTCTAGTGCTTTTCCTGTATATTCCACATCAATCTATTTTTTCCTCATCATAGCACTTATACTACATTATGTTTTGTGATTGTCTATTTCTCTTAACAAACTCTAAGTTTAGTGTAAATGTAGACCATATCTCTTTTTTTCATCATTGTATCCCTAATGCCTACTAAAGTACCTTGAAAATGTAGACATTTAAGAACTGTTTTGAGGGCAAAAGGTAAATAGGGGGAGGAAAATGGCATAGAAAGGAAGAATTTGTGAATAATGCAGGGAGAGATTGAAAAGGATCAAGGGAAATTTCAAAGCAGCAGTTTTCTGAGCTATACAAACAGCAGGTGTTTCTTTCACTTTTTTTTCTCTAAAGAATTTAATAAATGTCTAGGTCCTCAGTACGTGTGCATGTGCGTGTTACATTGAAGAGTGTTATTATAGCAATTGTCCCCTTTTACTAAATCTGATCTTACTGTGGGATTCAATTCTCAATTCAAAGTAAAAATAACATAATATATAATGTAAAAACTTTGTTAACCAGTAAAATCCTATTGTATAATTAACCCAGTTTAAAATGTTTTATAATTGCATTATTAAGGAGACTGAGGATCAATGTGATCTAAATTTATCTTCAAAGAAGGCATGGCTGAAATGTATTTGACTTATAATTTGACTGTCATAATATGTATAGACACTAATAAAAATGGAAATAAGGGACACCTGGGTGGTGCAGTCAGTTGAGAATTGGACTCTTGGTTTCAGCTCAGGTGGTGATCTCAGGGTTATGAGATCCATCCCTGCATTGGACTCCATGATCCATGCAGAGTCTGCTTGAGATTCTCTCTCCCTCTGCCACTCCCCCCTCACTAGAATGGATGGATAAATCTTAAAAAAAAAATGGAAATAAAAATAATAATTTATAAATAGATAGCATTGTGCAGAAGGGAAAATACACTGTGAAACTTATTCAGCTTCTTAAAAAAATAATCTCAACATGGGGCACAAATACTTTATTTTCTTTATTCTCTGAAAAATATCCCTTGAAATAATCTAATTTTTTTACTCTCATTGTGTTTTTCAACCAACTTTCTGATTACTAATTTGATTTCCTTCCAGTCTTAAAAAATTTTTGACTATATGTTAGAAAAACTTCCTGGGATAGCATACCTTAAACATTCTGAAAAACTTAACAATGTTTTAAATACAAAGATGAAAAGGAAAAATAATAGAATTCCTCAGAGCCTAGGGGAGGGAAGTGGGGACAGAATCTATGAACCCAGGGTTTAGGGTTTAGGAAACTGTTCCAGGGAATCTGCCAATCCCAGCAGACTAATGCCTGGGCTTGAGCCAGCTACTCAAGGAGAAAGTGGGAGAAGGAAAGGAGACAAAGAAGCCCAAGAAATCTGAGAAGATAGATCAAGACCCCTGCAAAAATCTAAAACTCCTAGGGGCACCTGGCTGGCTCAGTAGGTACAGCATGTGACTCTTGATCTTCGGTCATGAGTTCTAGCCCCATGATGGGCATAGACATTACTTCAAAAAAAATCTAAAACTCCCAAAAACATCCTCAGTAAAAAATAAATAATAACAATAAAAACTAAAAAAACTAATTAAATAAATAAAAATTAAATGTGTTGCACAGAGGGAGAAATTAAAAATGTCTATCTAGATCTTAGTTCTAAGTGGAGTAGAGTAGCAGAAATAACAACCTCCTTAAAATTTTCTAACCATAGTTCTGCCTTCACACAATCTTGGGGCCAAAATTACACAATCTCTGTGCTCCCCCCCCAACCCTCACTTCCTGAGCCAAAAATGTAGAAGGAAGTGATGTTGGGTTTGTAGTATCAAGGCAAATATAATGCTTAGAGGAAGCAGATCTAAATCCCTGTGGAAAAAAATACACTTTAAACTTGGGCCTCTAAGAATTCTAACAGATCAAGCTCTAAGAAACACAAATTTAAAATCAGAAATCACTGAACATGAAAGAAAATAAGCCATGAGAAAGAATTCATAGAAACAAACAAGAATAAAACCTATTAAAACTTCACATGTCATATGATGATCAGCTACAGAATATAAAATACATATATACATATGATCAATAAGATGAAAGAACAAAAAGAGAGTATCAAATACAACTAAAGAAGAGGAGAATCAAAATTGGCCAGATTTGAAAATGAACTAGACAGCACCTCTAGAAATGGGAAACGTAATATTTTAAATGGAAAGGCTTAATAACAGATAAGATAGAGCTAGAAAAGCAAGTATTGAACTAGATGGTGGAGTTTTTTTAAGTACATAATGCAATTTAAAGAAACAAGACATGGAAAATGTGAAAGACAGAACAGATAAGACTCAACATATGTCTAATCAGAGTTCTAGAAGGAGAGAATGGAGATAAGTAATCCAATGGCTAAAAACTTTCCCAGACTGATGAGATACTAATACTCAATTCTAGTAATACCGGCAAGATAAGTGAGAAGAATACATTGTGAACATATAACAGTGAAACTACAGAACACCTAAGAGAAAGAGACTATCTTTAAAGCATCCCAAGAGAAAAAAACTAATTGTCTAAAAATAATTAATAATTAGATCAACAGCTGACTTCTCAACAAAAACAATAAAGCCAGAAGAAAATACCTTCATGTGTCAAAAGAAAATAACACCAATCTACCATTCTATATCCAGCCAAACTATCTTCTAAGAATGAAAGCGAAATAAAAACATTTTCAGACAGACTAAATAATAAGTGTTTACTACAAATCCTTACTGAAAAAACTTCCATTAGATTTAATTAAGGAAGAAGGACCTGAGGTACAAAAAGTAATGTTAAATAAAGAGAATGATTAAGAGAAGGCTAAGTCTAAACACACTATTTTAAAATATACCAATAATGTTTACTTTTTTGTACTAATTTGGTTTCCTAGATACTCTGATACAAAAGAGTGGGCACCTTAGACACTGAAATGGACTATTCTAGGAAATGAAATTATATAATCTTCACCATAAATAAACAATTCTAGAGGAAACAGATGTAGAAGACCTGGGTCCCAGCAGGAGTTTGGCTTTCAGTTGCTATACAACTTTGTTTCATATCTCTGAAAATTCATACATCCTTGTAAATAAAGAAAACATTAAAAGCTTGGTAGGGTTATTGGGAGGGTTAAACAAGAAAAACAACAAATAAGACTCAAAAAGTATTTTATTAACTTATAAAATGAAAAATACTGTCATTATTGCTGCTAAAAAAACAATTAGAAAGCCTATTTTTTAAAAACTTCAATGATGTTAATATTTTTAAATTATATATATATGTAAGTATGTATTTTGTGTGTGTGTGTGTGTGTGTGTGTGTATACATAGATAATCTCCTTTACGTTATTCCAAGAAAAAAAGGTTATGTTAAATAGAGCTAGAATTTTTATACAGTAGATAAGGAGACACTGGATCCTTAAATAAAACTAGAAAAGGTTAGCAGATGATAAACGTATTTTTAGCCTGGTGGATGTAATTAGCTTATTAGTAAGAGAACATGAGGATGGAATGGATTGTTCTCATAAATTTAAGGTAAACAGTGGTATCAGGAACCATTTCTTGCTATCACAGTATTATCATAAATAGTACAGAATTTAAAGAATTTAAATGTCAAATCTATGGACTTCTCCTTATCAAAATACAGGTTAACTCCAAAATATCCTCCAATTTATTACACCCTACCTTGAGTCTGTCTACTATCTTCATTCAAATTAGTACCCTTCTTTTCATCTCAGGTCTCTACCCCAAGTCCATAATCCATCACTGGCCAAATCTTGAAACACTGTATTCTCATAAAATAATATTTAGTCCAAAATATTCAACAAGCAAATTGAATGTATACAAAGAAATAACACTAAAATAGGTGAACCCAAATCCCCTCAGCCCCCAGGATTTTGGTCCTGCTTTTCTCATGGATCAAACTTCTCCATTTTTTTAATTAATCATTTAAAATAAAGATAATTTCAAAGATAGACAAAATAGTTACGCAGCTGATAATACAGTAACACTTCAAAATTTATCAGTAATGAGATATGAAGCACTCATATCTCAGCACCGCTAAGGAAAAAAGCACCTCTGAACCCAAGTTATAATGAAAACAGCTGAGAGAGAAGAAATGAAATGATATACACGGTAATATTAATAGTTGAACTGCTGATGAAAGCAAAAGAAATTCTCTTATTGGTTAAAAATGTCTATTAAAGTCAAGTCTCAGTAGCATCAAAGCTGAAAAAAAACAAGACAAGTGATAGGAAAGAGGGAGACCCTGTTTAAAGCCCTGGGTTTTAACTTCCTTTTTGGTTTAGCCCTATGTTTTTCTGTGGTTTCTGTGGAAGTTCAGTCATGCATATAAAGAAATCTTTGTTATACTTTATCCAGAATTTCAAGGTACTTTAAAATGGTTTCTTGGGTTATGTATTCCACCAGATTGTCAAAATAACAGATAGAAAAGGGATGTAGCAATGTCAGAGCTTGGCTGCACTGGATCCCCCTTCTGAATTTAACACCTCTAACATATTCCTCCTGAACTTGAAAAAGATAGTGACCAGATAAAGGAAGACGAATTCTTTATTAAAGGAAAAAACAGATAGAACAAAGATGACAAGATATAAAGTAAGATTGTGGTGATGATCATTAGAGAAAATACAGCACAGGTACTAGTGGAGATGAAAACTTTGAGAATAAAGACCCGTAACTATTACAACAAATAAGAGCCAGTGAATAAAGATAACCTCAATGGAGATTTTTAAAAACCAACTAGAATAGCATTTAACTCAGCAGTAACAACCCCAGGCATCATGGCTAGTACCAATTAGCCATATGGGCATCTCTTAGGATAAAAGGTAAGAACATCCTAGCCTTTATAAACAAATACATGATTTCTGAACAAGCTGGGAGGCAACCATTCTTTTGTATCCTGCATTAGCTAGCCTATAGCTGGAGTATTATGTTCAACTGTAGGTAATAAACTTTTACAGGAACATTGACAGATTGGAATGTGCCCAGAAAAGAGGGTCCCAAATGACAAAAGACTTAGGAAAACATCATGTGAAGAACAGCTGAAAGTTGTAAGAAAGTTTAGATTGGAGGGGAAATGGCATAAGAGAAATAGGTCTTCAAATAATTCAGAAATAACATTCCTCCTCTTCAAAAGAAGACCTCTCCTCCTATTCAACTAGCGATTTCCAGCCTCTGTCTTTACCTATCCTTTCCTCCTTCACTTCTGTCTCAGGGAAGCATCCATTCTCCTCCTTAAAACCAATCCTCTACTTGTGCTCTTATCACTTCCTGCTTCTTCTTAAATGTCATGAAATACCTTCATCATTTCTCTTGCATCTTCAATTTCAGTCTCTTCACTGGATCCTTACACCCTCCATAAAAATACAAACTCTTTCACAATCCAGCGATAAAACAACCAACCAAAGAAATTTCCTGTGAACATTCTATGACTTCAAGATCGTATCCCACATCTTACTTTTCTTTACTCCACAATTTATAGAGATATCTTCCCTTCTCTAGGAAAAATTTCTATCTATTTTGTTACTACCATATTCTCTGGCACATAGTAGGCAATGACTGGCAAAAAGCAGCCACTCCATAAATACATGGTGAACAAATGAACTGATTACATGTTACTGTACTATATTGGCACCCCTCTTACCACTGCTTTCTTGTAGACTTCTTTTTCCAGAAATTCTGAGTATTCTTTATTCAGATTCTTTTCTCTATATATATTCTTTTTCTTATAAACCCCATCTCTTTTCATGACCTTATCTCTCATTTCTCTGAGGCTACCACCATTTAAGTGGCACGTCCTAAGAGAGACCTCCCCATCGCCATTCAAAAATCACAGCAACCAGTGTATTTCCTTTATGGCACTATCACAATTTGTAATTTTTGTTTATGGTTTTATTTCCTGTTTTCCCTACTAGCCACTCAGCTCCATGAGGACAGGGAACAAATTTTCTTTTTTTTTTTATGTTTTTTTATTATATTAGTCACCATACAGTACATCCCTGGTTTTTGATGTAAAGTTCGATGATTCATTAGTTGCTATAACACCCAGTGCACCATGCAATACGTGCCCTCCTTACTACCCATCACCAGCCTATCCCTCCCCTCTGAAGCCCTCAGCTTGTTTCTCAGAGTCCAGTCTCTCATGCTTCATTCCCCCTTCTGATTACCCCCCTTTCTCTATCCCTTTCTTCTCCTACCGATCTTCCTAGTTCTTATGTTCCATAGATGAGAGAAATCACATGGTAATTGTCTTTCTCTGCTTGACTTATTTCACTTAGCATTATCTCCTCCAGTGCCGTCCATGTTGCAGCAAATGTTGAGAACTCGTTCTTTCTGATAGCTGAGTAATATTCCATTATATATATGGACCACAACTTCTTAATCCAGTCATCTGTTGAACGGCATCTCGGTTCCTTCCACGATTTAGCTATTGTGGAAAATGCTGCTATGAACATTGGGGTGCATATGGCCCCTCTCTTCACTACGTCTGTATCTTTGGGGTAAATACCCAGTAGTGCAATGGCTGGGTCATAGGGTAGCTCAATTTTTAACTTTTTAAGCGACCTCCACACTGTTTTCCAGAGTGGCTGTACCAACTTGCATTCCCACCAACAATGTAGGAGGGATCCGCTTTCTCCACATCCTCTCCAACAATTGTTGTTTTTTGCCTTGTCAATTTTTGCCATTCTAACTGGCGTAAGGTGGTATCTTAGTGTGGTTTTGATTTGTATTTCCCTGATGGCTAATGATTTTGAACATTTTTTCATGTGTCTATTAGCCATTTGTATGTCCTCATTGGAAAAGTGTCTGTTCATATCTTCTGCCCATTTTACGATTTATTTGTTTCTCGTGTATTGAGTTTGAGAAGTTCTTTGTAGATCTTGGATACCAGTCTTTTATCTGTAGCATCATTTGCAAATATATTCTCCCATTCCATGGGCTGCCTCTTAGTTTTTTTGACTGTTTCCTTGGCTGTGCAGAAGCTTTTTATCTTGATGAAGTCCCACAAGTTCATTTTATCTTTTGTTTATCTTGCCTTTGGAGATGTGTCATGAAAAAGGTTGCTGTGGCCGATGTCGTAGAGGTTGCTGCCTACGTTCTCCTCTAGGATTTTGATGGATTCCTGTCTCACATCAAGGTCTTTCATCCATTTGGAGTTTATCTTTGTGTATGGTGTGAGAGAGTGGTCAAGTTTCATTCTTTTGCATGTAGCTGTCCAATTTTCCCAGCACCATTTACTGAAGAGACTGTCATTTCTCCACCAGATGTTTTTTCCTGCTTTATCAAATATTAGTTGCCCAAAGAGCCGAGGGTCCATTTCTCGGTTCTCTATCCTGTTCCATTGCTCTATGTGTCTGTTTTTGTGCCAGTACCATGTGTCTTTGTGATCACAGCTTTCTAGTACAGCTCGAAATCTGGCATTGTAATTCCCCCAGCTTTGTTTTTCCTTTTCAACAGTTCCTTGGTGATTTGAGGCCTTTTCTGCATCCCTTCAAATTTAAGGACTATTTGTTCCAGTTCTTTGAAAAATGTCATTGGTATTTTTATTGGGATAGCATTGAAAGAGTAGATTGCTCTGGGTAGCATGGACATTTTAACTATGTTAATTCTTCCGATCCATGAGCATGGAATATTTTTCCATCTTTTTGTGTCTTCCTCAATGTCTTTCAAGAGTGATTTATAGTTTCTAGAACATAGGTCCTTTACGTCTCTGGTTAAGTTAATTCCAAGGTAACGTATGGTTTTTAGTGCTATTGTAAATGGGATGGATTCCCTAATTTCTCTTTCTTCAGTCTCATTGTTCGTGTATAGAAATGCACCTGATTTCTGAGAATTGATTTTGTATCCCACCACATTACTGAATTGCTCTATAACTTCTAAAAGCTTGGGAGTGGATTCTTTTGGGTTTCCACATAGAGTATCATCTCATCTGCAAAGAGAGACAGTTTGACTTCTTCTTTGCCGATTTGGATACCTTTTATCCCTTTTTGTTGTCTGATTGCTGTTGCAAGGACTTCTAGTACTATGTTGAATAATAGTGGCGAGAGTGGGCATCCTTGTCGTGTTCCTGATCTTAAGGGAAAGGCTTCCAGCTTTTCCCCATTGAGAATGATATTTGCTGTAGGCTTTTCATAGATGGTTTTTATGAGATTGAGGAATGTACCCTCTACCCCTACACTCTGAAGGGTTTTAATCAGGAAAGGATGCTGTATTTTGTCAAATGCTTTTTCTGCATCTATTGAGAATCATATGATTTTTGAATTTTTTTTTCTGGATAAAATCTATGACATATTGATTTGCGAATGTTGAACCACCCTTGCATGCCAGGGATGAATCCCACTTGGTCATGATGGATAATCCTTTTAAGGTACTGTTGGATTCTATTAGACAGGATCTCGTTGAGGATTTTGGCATCCATATTCATTAGGGAAATTGGTGTGTAATTCTCCTTTTTCATGGGGTCTTTGGCTGGTTTGGGGATCAAGGTAATACTGGCCTCATAGAATGAGTTTGGTAGCTTTCCTTCTATTTTTTGAAATAGCTTTAGGAGAATAGGTATTATTTCTTCTTTGAATGTTTGGTAGAATTCCCCAGGAAAACCATCCGGGCCTGGAGTTTTGTTTTTTGGAAGGTTGTTTATCACTGATTCAATCTTTTCATAATTAATTGGCCGTTTAAAAACTCAATTTCTTCCTGTTTCAGTCTTGGTAGTTTATAGGTTTCCAGGAAGTCCTCCATCTCTTCCAGATTCCTTAATTTATTGGCATAAAGCTGTTGATAAAAGTTTCTAATAATCCTTCCAATTTCATTGGTGTTGGTTATGACCTCTCCTTTTTCATTCATAATTTTATTAATTTGGGTCCTTTCTCTATTCTTTTGGATAAGTCTTGCCAGTGGTCTGTCAATTTTATTAATTCTCTCAAAGAATCAGCTTCTAGTTCTGTTGATCTGCTCTACTGTACTTCTGGTTTCTAATTCATTGATTTCTGCTCTCATCTTGGTCAACTGCTTCCTCATGCATGGATTAGGCCTGTCCCTCTGTTGCTGTTCCAGCTTCTTGAGGTGAGAATATAAAAACTACATTTTAGATTTTTCTATTCTTTTGAGTGAGGCTTGGATGGCTATGTATTTCCCCTTAGGACTGCCTTTGCAGTATCCCATAGGTTTTGGACCATTGTGTTTTCATTCTCGTTGGTCTCCATAAATTGTTTAAATTGATTTTTGATTTCCTTTTTTTTTGAGTCATTCCTGAGCAGGATGGTTCTTAGTCTCCAAGTATTTGAGTTTCTTCCAAATTTTTCCTTGTGGTTGAGCTCCAATTTCAGAGTGTTGTGGTCTGAGAATATGCAGGGAATAATTTCCGTCTTTTGGTATCGGTTGAGACCTGTTTTGTGACCCAGAATATGATCTATTCTTAAGAATATTCCATGGGCATTAGAATAGAATGAGTATTCTTTGGTTCTGGGGTGTAGTGTTCTATATATATCTATAAGGTCCAACTTGTCGAGTACGGCATTCAAAGCTCTTGTTTCTTTGCTGATTTCTTGCTTAGGTGATCTGTCTATTGCTGATAGTGGAGTGTTGAGGTCTCCTACTATTAGTGTATTTTTATCTATATGTCTCTTTATTGTGGTTAAGATTTGGCTTGTGTATCTTGCTGCTCCCCTGTTGGGGGCATATATATTTATAACTGTCATATCCACTTGTTGGATACATGCTTTAAGAAAAATATAGTGCCCTTCTGTGTCTCTAACTATAGTCTTTAGTTTAATATCCAATCTGTCTGATATGAGAATTGCTACCCCAGCTTGCTTTTGAGGTCCATTGGCATGAAAGATGGTATTCCATCCCTTTACTTTCAGTCTGAATGTATCTTTAGGTTCAAAATGAGACTCTTGTAGACAGCAAATGGATGGGTCATGTCTTTTTATCCAATCTGCAACCTTGTGGTGTTTTATGGGAGCATTTAGGCCCTTTACATTGAGACTGATTATTGAGAGACATGATTTTAATGATGCCATGTTGCCAGTAAAGTCTTTGTTTCTAGCGATTGTGACTTTCTGTTCTGTATCACTCTTGGGGCCTTTTTACTTTTATAGAACCCCCCTTAATATCTCCTGTAGGGCTGGTTTCGTGGTTATGAAATTGGTCAATGACTGGCTATTCTGGAAGGTCTTTATTTCCCCATCCATTCTGAATGACAGCCTTGCTGAATAAAGGATCCTTGGCTGCATGTATTTCTCTGAAAGAGCTTTAAAAATACCCCCTCCCCCACCAACCCTTTCTCTCATTCCAGGTCTGTGTAGACAGGTCTGACATAATTCTGATACCTTTGCCTTGGTACATGAGAAATTTCTTTGCCCTGGCCGCTTTCAATACTGTATCCTTGGATCTAATATTTGCAAAATGCACTATGACGTGACGTGGCGTAGATTTGTCATGGTTGAGCTTGGGAGGGGTCCTCTCTGCCTCTTGGACGCGAATGCTTGTTTCCTTTGATGCTAGATTAAGGAAATTTTCAGCTACAATTTGTTCAAATATCTCTTCTAGACCTCTGTTTTTCTCCACCCCCTCGGGGATGCCGATGATTCTGATATTGGAATGTTTCATTGAGTCAGTAATCTCCCATAACCTACATTCTTGAGAATGGATTTTTTTGAGCCCAGATTCTCTTTTAGCTTTCTCTTCTACTAACCCATCCTCCAATTCACTGATACGTTCTTCTGCCTCATTCACCCTGGCCATCAAAGCCTCTAGTTTTGACAGCATTTGGCTCATAGATTTTTTAATTTCTGCCAGATTCGCTCTCATTTCCGCCCTTAGAGATTCTATACTCTCATTAACATTTTCATTAATACTTTTTTCAAGTCTACACATCATCCTGACCATTGTTACTCTGAATTCCAGTTCTGTTAATTTGGTTACATCCATATCCATTAGTTCTGTGGCAGAGGCCACAGACTCATTGTCTTTTCTTTGCTGGGGGTGATTTCTCCTTCTCGTCATTCTGATGAGGAGAGGTTGCAGGGTTGTCCAGAGCCCAAATTATTGACCGGGACCCAGGCCCTGTGCACTTGTTTTATATGGATCTTAGGGATGTGGGCTTCTTGATTTTTCAGCCTGCCTTCTGGGGGAGGGGCCTGCGCACCGATACTCGGACAACCCTGTTTGGGTAGAGTCTCCGTGTCCCCTGCGACGGGGGGTGGGGATGGGCACACTGTGAGCCGGTCTTTCCAGGCTTTTGTTCTCTGGTGGCTTTCCCTGGCAGTTTGCTGTGCCTCTTCTGAGAGTCAGAGCAGCAGTGGCCAAATCTCAGCCTCTGTCTCAGAACGGAGGGATCATGGACCGTTCTCCACTGATGTTCTGGCCACTTGAACTCTGTTTCTGTTGGTGCTGAGCTGCTCAACCCTGCAGCGTCCCAGGATGTGCGCCCCACACCTGGCATCCCAGCCCTCACTTCCAGGGCTGGCGCGTCTCTTTCCTTTGTGTTTCTAACACTGCCAGCCGCCAGCCGCCCCCGCACGCTCCCAGAGCTCCCGGTCTCAGTCTGGTTCCAGTGAGCACTCCGGAGCTCCGTCAGTCTGGTGGCACGCGTTCCCCGGCTCATGGTCTCAATCTGCTCTCTCGCAGGTGCTGGTCCGCGAGTCCACCCGCTCCCCGTGCAGGTGGCTACTGCTTCCTGGCACCCTAAACACAGCGGCTCCCTCCCCCTTCTGTTTATCTTCCGATATCTGTGCGCGGTTTCATGGCTCCCCGCTTTGTACCTCAATACTCATTGCTGGAGATGTTCATTTGTAGAGATCCAGCTGTATCGTCCTGTGTCTCATGCTGATTCTGTGGATGTTCGGGGTGGTCTGGTACCTATCCAACTCAACTCAGGGGACCAGCTGAAAAAGGGGTCCCCTACTCCTCCACCATCTTAACTCCTCCTCACGGAACAAATTTTCTTATTCATGTAGCATAGTGCCTGATAGCCTGGCCTGAGATGGTTGGTGGGAATATGATGCCCTTACAGGCAAGATGAGTTTTCAGTTCAAGGGAAGGAAAAAAAGTTGCTGGGGTGGTGAGTGAGATAGGTCAGGGAAGGCTTCCCTACCAAGGTAACATTTGAGCAGACACCTGAAGAAAGCACAGGAGGAAGTCATGTGGGTTAGTAAAGCAAAGGCCTCAAGGCAGGAGCTTACCTAGTATGTTCCAGCAAGAGCAATGGAGGCCATTATAGCTAAAGCTAAGTAAAAAATGGCAGAGTAGTCAGAGGTGGTTTCAAAGACACAGTGGAACTACATGGTATAAGACACATGTTAGCCACTGTGAGGAATCTGGTTTTTGCTCCAAGTTAGATGGAAAACCACTGGAGGTTTTTTGAGCAGAAAAGTGATATGATCTGGTTTAGTTTAATGGCTGCTTTGTTGAAAACAGATTGAAAGGAATCTGTATGGACTGAATATTTGCGTCTCCCAAAATTCATATGTTGAAACTCTAACCCCCAGTGTGACTCTATTTGAAGATAGGGCCTTTATGGAAGTATTTAAGGTTAAATGAGGTCATAAGGGTAGAAACCTATGTCATGGGATTGGTGTCCTTTAAGAGTTGGACACACTAGGGAGTTCTCTCTCTCTCTCATTCTGTTTGTGCACAAAAGGCCATTTGAGGACCCAATAAGAAGATAGTCATCTACAAGCCAGGAAGAGAGCTCTCACCAGGAACAGAATCTACCAGAATCTTGATCTTAGACTTTCCAGCCTCCAGAACTGTGAGAAAATAAATGTCTGTTGTTTAAGCTGCCCAGTCTATGGGATTTTGTTATGGTTACCTGAGCAGACTAATACAGAGGCAAAGGAAAAAGCAGGGAAACCAGATTGGAGGCAGGAGATGTGCAGGACTTAAGCTACAGTGGTAATAGTGGAGGGGATGAAAAGTAGTGAAATTCTAGGTATATTTTGAGCACAAAGCCAATAGGATTTGCTGAGGGGCTAAATGTAAAATATGAAAGAAATCCTGAAGTTTGGCGACTAAACAACCAGCAGGGTGGTAATGCCATTTGCTGAAATGGGAAAGATTGGAAGATGGGCAAATCTGGAGAGAAGGGGTTATGGAGGCTAAATGTTCAGTTTTGGAAATGTCTGGATGCTCACCAGACATCCAGTAGATATGTGCAGTAGGCAATTAGGTGCCTAATATAGAATTCAGGGTAAGGCCTAAGATGAGTAAATAAACTTGGTTGTTGTCAAAGATGTCATCTGAAGTCAAAGGATTGGATGAAGTCAACTAGGAAGCAAGTATAGACAGAGAAGAAAAGAGGTGTTAAGTACTAAGCCCTGGGACACTGATGCTTAGAAATCAGGAAGATGAGAACAATTAACCATGGCATGCGGATGAGACAGATTACACTATTCTGCCCTCCTTTCATATGTTCTTTGTCATATGGCTGCAATTCCTTCCATTTACATGGGTGGAGTGTATTTCCCCAACCCCTGATTTGGGACTTGGCTTTGTAAGTTACTTGAAGAATTGTATGGTATCTGCATGGTACAAAGCAGAGGCCCAAAATATGCTTAGTTGGTTGGGCTTACTTAAGGCCTTGGCTAGTCCCAGGAGAAAGAGAATAGATACATAAAGCAGAGCAGACCAAACTTACAGCATGAAGTAGAGCTTCCCCATATGCTACAAACCTGTGAACGAGAAAAAAAAATGCTATTGCTTATTACTGTATGCCACTGAGATTTCTCTTCTTGTTGCACAGCAGTATCGTTGCAATGGCAATAGCTAACTACTACAGTAGTTCACAGAGTTCCAATGTAAAGATCTACTGAAATAAAGGCTGGCTCAGGACAGGGAGATATGACTTTACAAAAAAGAACAGAAAACAGAAAGGTTTAATTCTTGAGCAACTCCTGTGGATAAGAGGTTTGTGAGGCCTGACAGATTTATCTAGCTGCAAAGCTGAATGGAAGGCATTCAAGATCTTAGACTCTACCCTACCTGAAGTAAGACCAAGAAGGAGCAGAGAAGCGAGAGACAATGGTGACTCAGATGTCAAAAGAAAAAAGTGTTTCAAAGTGGAAGGAGATCTACTTTGTCAATGCTGATGATAAATCGAATTAGCTGTTGGCTCTAACAACATGGAAGCCATTAGTCACCTTCACCAAAGGGAAAAACAAAGACTTTTAAGAGACTGAGGGAGCTGGAGTGGTTTCAAGAGAGAATGAGGGAAAGAAATATGATATAACGAGTAAAAACAACTCTTTCTAAACATGTTATGAAGGGGATTAGAGAAAGGGAACAAGAGCTAGAGGGAAATGTGGGTTCAAGAGAGAGGTTTTTTTTAAAAGATGGGAAAGATTATTACAACTTTATGTCCCTATGACAGTGGTGTAATTGAGAGGGGAAAATGTATAGTATTTTAAGGGGAGGATAAGGTGTACAAGTAGAGGAAGAGTCAGCCTTAGGAATAAACCACAGTTCATTTAAAGCACCAGGAAGGAAAGCAGATACACATCCACTGGCATATGTAGTGGTACAAATACATGATTGCTTCTGTTTTCTCAGTGAAGTAAAGCAAAGTCATGATCACAGAGCACTAACAGGGAGGAAAGTGTTAAAGTTTTGGGAAGAAAGGAGAAATTTTAAATAATCATCTAGCGAAGAAGGAGTGAATGGATTATTAAAATGTAATGTATCCATCTAAGCACATATTTCTCCTGCCACTAGAAGCACTTAAGAGAACAAAAACGGCACCTTACTCTGCTTTACATAATAACAGCTCCTAGTATGGGAACTTGTACTCTCATTTCCTTTAATATTCAAATAAAATCCAACTGGCTTAATGTTTTGCTAGTACTTTAACTTTTTAAATTTTAATAAGAGAAAACTTACGAGAAACACAGTTAAAGCACTAGCATAAAAAGATACCATCACTACCTACTTACCCAAATCAGGTTTGAAATCCATAGAAATAATTGCTAATTTCAAGAGAATCTTGCCAATTAAAACCCATTTTCTTAATATCTTAATATGACGGATTCTCTTTACCAAGAAATCCTTTAAGACTAAAGGGTTTATACATAAATATAATATGAAATTCACTTAAACGGGAATTAAATTATTTTTCTCACTAGTTCAAATATATGCTATAATTCAAAACTGCTCAAAGAGAAATGAAGCAGAAACCAAAACTTATACAGAAAACACTAACATAAATAATGCACTTTTTTTTTAAAGATTTTATTTATTTATTTGACAGAGACAGCCAGCGAGAGAGGGAACACAAGCAGGGGGAGTGGGAGAGAAAGAAGCAGGCTCCCAGTGGAGGAGCCTGATGTGGGGCTCGATCCCAGAATGCTGGGATCACGCCCTGAGCCGAAGGCAGACACTTAATGAGACTGCACCACCCAGGCACCCCAAATAATGCACTTTAAAACATTTGCAATTACAAAAAAAAAAAAAAAAAAAGACGATCCTCTAAAGTCCTCTCTAAATTTTAAAGAATTATTTATAATGATTTGAATGTAATTAGTCTAAACATGTATTGCTGTAATTTACCAAATGGGATTATTTTTAATACTGCTAATTTCCAACTGGTTAACTACAACAATTTAATGGATATTAAAGTCACTGAAACAATTTAAGGTTACTGCCTGGTATTCTTCACTCTCATCCAGTAAGAATATCAACAAATTTCTACTTTAAATTTAATATTAAAAAATTTTGCATTGGGGGCACCTGGGTGGCTCAGCTGGTTAAGTGTCTGACTCTTGATTCGGCTCAGGTCGTGATCTCAGGGTAGTGAGATCAAGTCCCACATCAGGCTCCACATGGAGCCTCCTTGAGATTCTCTCTCTCCTCCCCCATCTGCCCCTCTCCTCCCTCTCTCCCCTTCTAAAACAAAACAAAAGAAAAAAAACACACAAAAAAAGAAACAACCAACAACACTGCAGTGGTCTGAACATATTTTGCCCCTTTCATCTGATATATGAGTAACAAACCCAAATATTATTGGGGCAAAGTAGAAAATCTAAAGGAATGAATATGGCAATGATAGAAGATGGTAGAAAGAGGTAGAGAGAGGTTGGGATCTTGGAAGGTATATACCCCATCTAAAAGCATTCAAATTCAATATTTTAAAATATTCTTAGCCAAATAATGCATATCTGCAAGCTAAGTTATATCTAAATTCAAAGTCCTAAAGACCTTCAAGCTCCTCTTCAAATATCACTGTATGTCTCTTCAGTTCCTCCCTCTTATAATCTGTATTTTATTCACTGATACCTCCATAGCACTTTGCCCTGTTATTTATTTTAGTATGTCATATATAGGAATTATTCTTGCAAGTTTTTGTATCCTCCACTAAATTTGGGGCAGAGATCTTGCTTATCCTTAATTCTCCAAAAGCATAAATTATAGTGAGTAGTATTTTATACAAAAAAGATCTACCATACACATATATAAAATTGAAGCTAGACTCTTTCTCTTCTGACCATGTCATCTAGTACAAAATATGCAAAGATCTTGGCCATGGACATGAAGTGAATTATTGATCTCAGTCATAGTGAAGTCCTTAGTTATGAAGTACTCTGTGCCATCAAGTTTAGAAATATTCCAGAAGTATCCTGGAATCCTGGGATCAAGCCTGTGCCCAGCTCCCTACTCAGTGGGACATCTGCTTGAGTCTTGTGCTCTCTCTTTCTCTCAAATGAATAAATAAAATCTTTTTTAAAAAATGCCAGAAGTGTTATGAAAGCAGTAAATCTAGATTAGAGAAATTCAACATTCAGACAATAAACATCTAGCTTATCATTAAACACACTTTAAGACAATAACTTTGTGAGTCATTTACAATAGCAAATATGTATCTATCTCATTTTAATTGAGGAGAAAATTGGGGTTTTTTTAAGACTAGGACTAGAAAAAAATTCTTGTGTTTATTTTCAAGGCTGCCAAAGTAGAATAAATAAAAAATTAAGAAAAGATTTTATAAATACCAATAGCTAAATAATACAGGCAAAGCTCCAATGAAAAGTCTGTTTTAGGGTGCCAGCCTGAAATGTAGGATGAGAAGGCCTAAGATTTTTAAAACTTCAGTGGAAAACAAAAGAGAAACAAAATTCAACCTCTAAACAATTCCTAGGAAAAGTAACCCCACAATTTTGAGCACTAACAGCACTTGGAATGTTGTAAAACTGGCCGCATTTGGTCCCTCTGGGTATTTACACCCCTTTAACAATTCACACCCTCTTCTAATTAAGAGGTAAAATCTGTTTTCCCAACCCTTGAATTTAGGATGCCTTTGTGATCTGTTGGCTAATCAAACACTGCAGAAAAGACAAGATGCCTGCTCCCAGCCTAGACCGCAAGACTTTGTCTAATCCTATTCCCTATTCCCTATTCACACATGCATGCACATAGAACCATACCAGTGTCATGCAAACAAGCCCAAGGTGGCCTGCTGGATCATGAAAGACACATGGCAACCTCACCCATTATCCCAGACAACATCCAGTCAATCTCTTCAGCAGAGCCATTCAACTGAGTTATAATTGACCCCAGACACATGAAAGAACGTAGCCAAGACAGAACCCAGTGAGGCTCAGACTAAATCACCAGCCACATAACTGTGAGCTAAATAAGTATTACTGTGTTAAGCCATTAAGTTTCAGATAGTTCGTTATACAGCAATAGCTTACTAATACACAAGAGAGAAGGACACAATTTGACAGGAACCAAAAGGATCTCTGGAAGATAAGAATGTTGCCACTGACCTGGGAAACAAGAAACAGTAATAAAAGGAAAAACCAGTTTAAAAAAAGCTAACCTTGGAATTGGAGTTAACTTGAAACAGATAACAAATGTAGGTTACCCTTAAAAATAAAAAAGTAGGTTGCCCCTTCCTTGTGGAGAAACCTTTCCAAATGTTATTCACACTTCAAAGTTCAACTCAAATCACACCTCTCCAATAAAATTCCTTCTGATTGCCCCTGTCACCAAGGCAGGGTGATTTTTCCTTCATTAATCATGTATAGACAGTACATTATTGTATAAAGAGGCCTGGACTTTAATCAGTAAGTATAAACTCATATTCTAGGTTTATCAGCTATATATCCTTAGGCAACTTAATCTTAACTCTTTGAATCTGATTCCTCATCTCTTAACTAGAACATAGTAGCTCTCAATCCCACAGGAGGGCTGTTAAAAATGGATTCTAAATGTGTCAACATATTAAACACAAAATACATACTCAAAAGTATTAAACTGAATTTTGATTCGATCTTTCATTCATTCAACTTTGACTGGATTCCTAGTGTATGTCAGGTTGTGTGCCCGACACTGAAAAGGAACAATTACTAATGATACCACACACGACAGCCTTCTAGTAATATTTTTTCATTTGTATAGTGCTAAAATTAGAATGAGGTTAGAAATTATGGCTTATATCTCTTCATATTTCCCAACAGCGTGTGGCACAGTGTCTTGAACCTAACAGTTATAAAAATATTTGTGGGCAATTTAATTAAAAAATGAAAAGATTTCTACATATGTTTTAACATCTGTATCTCAAAGCAAAGCAAGAGCATCATCACTTCTAAAGCATAGCTAGAAGAAGACTCACTTGACAGCTCACATCCATTCCTGCTTCCAACAGCACCTGAACGACTGCTTTGTGACCATTGCGAGCAGCCAGGTGGAGTGGCGTGTGCTTTCTAGTGTTGCAGCACATTAAGTTAGGGTGTGCACTGATGATCATTTTGACTACCCTAAGTCGTCCATAGAGGGCTGCCAGATCCAAAGGTGTTTCTAGCTTACTGTTCCTGATGGTAGGATCGGTGAGCTCTTCTAGAAGAACAGCAACTACTTCTGAGTGTCCATATTGAGCTGCACAGTGCAGGGCAGTTTCATTTTCATTGTTCTGTTAAGACAAAGATATGATTCAAGTTTTCAGAAATTCAATTATCAAAATCTAAACAGTAATTTAAAACCAGAGATACTTTGAAAGTGTAAGTTTAAGATTAATCTATTTTAATAAGTATGCCTAATAGAATATATGTTAAAGTATTTATCATTTATCGTACCAAAAAAATCACATTTTTAAATCATTTCAATAGGAAAAATCAGATTTTCCCCTGCTTTATATATTCCAATTTCTGGGAGTGATAAATGATTTAGCCATGTTAGTCAGCGGCCCTGCTGGGCGCAGATGGTCAGTGTTATCTGTACTGTGCATCACATCTCCATGACATTTGTTAATGAGAGACATTAATAACAATTATAACCCACTTTTAACAGACTGGCTTTCCAAAAGACAGTTGAGATGGTAAATTCTTGATAATGGAAGATTTACAGAAAGATTTCCCAAATTAAGTTTTCTTTTATTTTCCATATAAGTACAAATCATTGCTTCTTTCACAAAGAGAAACTGGCCCTAAGATTAAATCACACCTTTTTGAAATACAATTATGGATTGAGAAGCAGACTTAAACCCACTGCCAGACAAGTTACAAGGAGTATCACAGTATTACGTATGCACCTAATAAGGTTTCAGTTGAAAATCAAGATTTTCCTAGAAATTTAGCAAGATAAAAACTGTACCTGGATGGCTCTAGAGAGCATAATGGTAAGTGAAATAAGATAGAGAAAGACAAACACCATATGATTTCACTTATACGTGGAATTTAAGAAACAAAGAAATGAACAAAGAAAAAGAGACAAACCAAGAAACAGACTCTTAACTATAGAGAACACAGATGGTTCCCAGAGGGGAGTGGGTGGAGGGATGGGTGAAATAGGTGATGGCGATTAAGAGTACACTTATCTTAATTAACCCTGAGTAATACATGGAGTTGCTGAATCACTATATTGTACACCTGAAACATAATACTGTATGTTAACTACACCAGAATTTAAAAAAAAATTTAATGTTAAAACAGAGAAAACCAAACCCCATCACAAGGCAGATGACGCTTTCAGTAAATTTGGGCAGATGGGACAGGTAGATTGTATATGACTATGTCAGGAGGCAGAAGGATCAGTCAGGAGAAATGTAAACAAGAAATTTTAGTAACAAAAATGCAATGATCCTGAATGAGTGTTTGAGAGAGAAAGAGGCTGCCATCATCAGAGTCATCATCAGAGCTCACACTATGTACCAGGCACAGTTGCATCCCATTTATGTGTACTCATTTAATCTTCACTCTGAGAATAGATACTATTATTGCCACTTTACAGATGAGGAACTGAGGCACTGAGCAGTTAAATAACTAGGCTTCAAATATATAGCCACTGAGTGTTGGCGCCAGGATCTGAACGTAGGTAGCCTAGACCAAAAGTCACTGCTCTTTTTTTTTTAAGATGTTATTTATTTATTTGACAGAGAGAAAGAGAGAGTGTGTGTGTGTGTGTGTGTGTGAGAGAGAGAGAGGGAAAGAGAGAGAGAGAAGGAGCAGGAGGAAAGGGAGACGCAGACTCCCCACTGATCAGGGAGCCCGAGATAGATCAGGGCTCTATCCCAGAAGTCTGGAATCATGACCTAAGCCAAAGGCAGATGCCTAACCAACTGAGGCACCCAGGTGTCCCCCAAAGTTACTGCTCTTAATACCATCTTTCATGATAACAACCATTACTACTGTCATTTGGAGAATGTCTAAAAACTATATACATTGTCTCATTTCTCCTATACCACACTGCCTGCCAAGTACTGCCATGTTGTCAGAGAAGAACAGGAAATTAGTGTTCTGAAAGCAGAATTTCTACAGATTTTGCCCAAAAGAACACCAACTGAGTTGTAATACGCACAAGCTACTCAGATAGCTACTCTGACCACATAAAAGGACAAGTAGGGTTCATACCCAAACAAATCTTAATGTCCCCAAAAGTAATTCAGACTTGCTCTGGCTGAAGGATGCAGATTTTGAGAGTAGAGAGTTAAGAGCAGAGGGAAGATTTAAAAACTTCAAGAGAGGAGTGACCAAAAAAAAAAATTAATGAGCATTATGAAAGACTTCTTACTACCTTACCTTCCAAATAAAACTATCAGAAAAGTGCATTTGAAGGCCAAACCCAGAAAGAAAACTTACTCCTTGGAGACAATCAAAAAGAAATTAAGATCTGATAGATGGGGAATCCAGCTGAAGGCACTGTTTCTTCCATCATTTTGGAAGGAGTCATTCTTGCTCTTAGTTTGAATGTGTTGCTACAGTCTACTTCCTCACAGAGACTGACCACATACAGGTCTATACAGGTGTAGATTCCCTGATTTTTCTTGTCTGGCTAAGTTTTATAAGCCTGATAAGAAAATCAATCTGTTACTCTATACCATAGCAATATGATATAGAAATATGCCTTCTGACCAAATCAAATTTTCCCTTGGGTGGAAGGAAATTCAATTTTCAAAACACAGCACTTCTTTGAGAAAAAGAAGAGCTAACTACAAAATAATGATTCCTCAAACACATCTCTACCTTTGCAGAGGCAATTGTAAGTGCAAAATTGAAACTTTCTCTATTAACACCAATTAGATTGTTCGGATCTCAAGAAAAAATATTTCAATCACGCCAAACTTACTCAGGAGAATATATTCATAAAGTTTATCCATGATCAACACATACTTGTACTGTCACATCAGGAAGACCACAACTGTGGTACCTTTATAAAAGGCATGATTGTATACATGTGTCTGTACTAACAAGTGATCTAAAAGAATTTGACTTGAAATACAGACTATGAAGAAGCACTGATTAATAATTGCTAGTATGTCTACAATGAACATTCTTGAGCATTTCTGAATTTCCTCTTTTTTACCAAATGGGTATCCTAAAAAAAATAGGACACTTCTACTTCTAGACAATGGGTAGCAGAACAAAACTGGCTGGCAAAAGCTATTTACCAAAAGATCTTGCTTCAACGTGAAACTAATAGAAACTAATATTAGTTAGGTTTGAGTTTTGGTAAATGGGAATATGCTTATGAGATAGGGCTCTTCTTGTTTTTGCCCTAATGTTTAAAAAAAAAAAAAAGAGGAAAAGAAGGTAAAGGGGGGAAGAGATGAATATACAGAGAAACATAAAATGCAAACGCATATAACATCAAAAAAAGGAAATAATAAATCAGTTGACAAAAAATAGGAAGGCTGTAGCAATTATAAAAACCATTATCAGGGCAAGGTCTACTTTGTTTTCAAAATTACATTGTCCTAAATTGGCCACTAATTCTAGGGCAGTATAGAATGGTGACCTAGGTTGAAGTGCTAACACACACTTATTAGCAAGAGTAATCCACTTGATCTCTCTGAACCTATTTTATCTGCAAAATGTGAATATTACCCTCCCTATAAACCTTAGAGTATAGCTTATAAACCAAAAAAAATAACATGAAGGAAAATGCTTTGGAAACTTTAAATATCAAAACATAAGACAGAATTATTTTGAATGAAAGCTGTATTAGAAACCAAAGACTACTTTCAGAAATCAGAACTAAGTCCTGGCGGGGCGCCTGGGTAGCGCAGTGGTTAAGCATCTGCCTTCGGCTCAGGGCATGATCCCAGCGTTCTGGGTTCGAGCCCCACATCAGGCTCCTCCGCTAGGAGCCTGCTTCTTCCTCTCCCACTCCCCCTGCTGTGTTCCCTCTCTCGCTGGCTGTCTCTCTCTATCAAATAAATAAATAAATTCTTTAAAAAAAAAAAAAGAACTAAGTCCTGGCAATTATACATAATCTTACTATCATAACATGGAGCATGATTGGTTAAGAGTTTGAGCTTTGCATTAGAAAACCCCAGATTCAAATACTAAGCGCATTTCTTAGTAGCTGTTATATCATGGGCAAGTTATTTAATCTAAGGTAGCTTCCCATATATAAAATAGGAACAATAATTAATCCTTACTTTGTCAGGATGCAGTAGAGCTTTGTAAGATAACAGATGAAGTACTCTGCACACTGCCTGGCATATAGTAAACAATCCATAAGTGACGGGATTTATGATGACAATACCAATGTGCTATTGTGGAGGGCTCTGGAATTAAAGTCCAAGTCTGAGTTTTAGTCACTCAGTAATAATGTGTGGCCTTAGATGAGTTATTTAGCTTTACTGAGCCTGATTTCTCATCTATAAAATGGGAGTGATGATATCACTTCAAGGGTTGTGAGAATTAATTAAATAACATATTACAGGTAAAAGTGCTTAACATGGTACTTGGTATGTCAAGTACCATGTCTCAATATACCTTTATTATTTTCAATTCTCCCCTCTGTTGCTTAAATACATAAAGGTTTATAAGTAACTAGTACATTTCTACCCCTTCAGAGGGAGAAAAAAAGAAGTAAAGCTAAAATGAAAAGTTACTTTTACAAAAATAAAATTCCCACATCAGAAACTTAGGAGAAATGACACTAAATGACAGAAATACGTAAGCACTAAAGAAGTACTATATGCATAACAAACAAATACAGAAAGCATGGTATTAAAAATCTCAAGAAATTTTCAATTTATTTTCAGTAGAAACCACAAGACAAACTTTCAAAAACAAATGAATTCTAAGTGTTTTTTCTTATTTTCATGTCACTTAAAAAATTTTTGCTTATAAAAGCTAATATCCTCTTGTTTAACCTTGGATTGTTTTTCCATCTCATTATTTCAGGTTCACTTTGGGGCATTCAGACAGTTTTAAGAATAACCACCAGATGGCTCATCCCACAAATGATCTTTTAACTTTTGATTTTCTGAAAAACAGAACAGCATTCCCATAAATTTCCCTTTAGCATGATATGCTGATAAAGATAGGATTTTTTAAAGATTGAATTTATGAATGTATTCACATAAAAATACACTTCATTTTGTAACCTATAAACATAGAAATTTTGTGATAATTAGTAATAAGACACTTCCAATCAATAAAACATTTTTCCTACTTAGAGGAACTTTATTTCTAAAACCGCATTTTTCTGGGGAAAAATGTATTTTTCATCCCTTTGGTGTTTGTAGCTAGTGCCAGTATTACTTTATTCTTTAGTCTGAATTCCAGTCAAAGGCCTGCAAAGTCTGTATTCATTTGAACACTATGCTAATTGCGCTTTATTAGATGTGCTTGCCCTAGAGTAACCACTTGCATTGATACTGGACAACTGCCAACCTGCAGCTTAATGCCATGGTTGTAATTCAATTGTTGGACTGCATGCTGGTTTTCAAATATAGTTTTACAAAATGGGAACAGTAGGGGGCATGCCGAGCTCAAGATGTTTGTTATCATACTGTATTAGAGGCCTGTATTTTACTTTCATAAGTCTGTGGTCTTACTTATTTAGAATACTGAAAATGGCATTCCTTTTTTAATATGTCAGTTACATGTAATATGGATATTAGCACTTGAAAATATTTTTACTTCATCTGTCAGTATATTGCTGCTGTGTTTACTCAACATATGCTGGGAATACATACAGGAAATTTTTAACTTAATATGTGACTACCAATTGTATTACTGTATTTTGCATTTTGATTCACAAAAGTGTATTTACTGTGGAAGTAAATGTAAATGGAAGCATTATGCAAATGAATCCATCATCATTGTTTTAAAATTTTACTAAGAAAATCTCTAATTCATATTACAAATGTGAATTCTGTTCTATCTTTAAATATTCAAAAACTACAAAATGGATGCTTATATAACATAGGCAAAAATATTAGTTACTTCCTTTATGTGGTATTCTCTTGTTAACAAATATCTTTACAAATGCCCAACTTAGTACCTATGTACCTAATACAAGTGCCAAAGAATTTTTCAATTTGTCCTTTAGGAAATTTAACACTGAAAATGTCTTTGGCAGGGTAATGACAGAAATAATCAATTCTTCAATGTGGCTTTGCCTTTGCAAACCTCTAGAAGAACTACAGCATGAGCAAATATTTGACAACTGCACCTGTTCATTGACTCTGGAATGTGATGGTCCATGATGAATAAGAATCTTCACAATTTCTACATCTCCTTTCCAGGCAGCCAGATGAATGGGAAAATAACCTTTGTTGTCTGCTACATTTGTTGATGCCTCATACTGAAGTAGTTTGAGAACTATGTCCCTGGAAGGAAAAAAAATAAAAAGAAGAAGAACAGAAAAGAAAATATGCTAAACACACAGATTTCATTGAACAGATAATTATGAAAGAGTACTAGATGCTGACTGGAAATTTAGAGTAGGAGATATAAAATTTGGTGTAAGAGTTAGCCTATTCACGTTTGGCTATTTTACTTACCTGGAAAACCACCACCACACATACACACACAGAGCACGGACTAACCAATGAAAGCACTTAATGGAATTCATTTAGGAAAATTTATCTAATTTCATAATTGAATAAAATAAATAAAACATTTTCTAAAAATTCTTCTTCCCATTTTTTTTTTAAAAAGGAGATTTTTCTCAAATAGCCCCTACCTGAGATTTAGTGTGAAGGAAAAGCGGAGGATAAGCAAACTCCTTATTCACACACACACAAACACACACACACATACACACAAAGATCATACTACTAAGAGACATTTAGGTAATTTATGCATCATTCCTATAGAGATTTGGAATAAGGAATTGAAGATGCATATAAAAGAGAAAGCAGACAGCGCAGTAGAAAAAGGGGGGGGGGGGTTAATAACTTTTCAGCCATGGCACACAACGTATTTTGAATATGTGCTATTCATACTTCTGCACTCCTTCACCTCTCTGTTGCAAGCTTAAGAAAAAATTTCAAGAAGGAAATTCTTTCATGAGACAGGTTTCACCACTGATCCAGTATCAATTCATACTCAATATACCCTACCTATAAGCATTTTGTACTCAATCCCCACCAAGTTTTCAAAGTAAAAATTCTGAAGTGCAATACTCAATCTCAAGATGACTTATTAATTTTTGGTACACATTATATTGAATTTTGTATCAACCAATCAAAAACAGTAATTCTAAACAAAAACTGAATTTTTACTTGGAAGCATTTATGAAGCAAATTCTATTAACTCACAAAATGAAATCCCAGACAGATCTACATATATATATATATATATATATATATATATATATATATATATATACACACACACACAGTTACAATATATATATATATATACACATACATATATATATATACATATACATACAGTTACAATAAATTCTAAAGTTGTTTCTCATATATAACAAATCACTTGTAGCAAGAACGAATGTAACACAAAGAGCTAAATTTAAATATTTCATGAAGCCAGATATTAAATGTAAAATAACAAGAAAAATTGGAGGAAGTTTGAATAGAAGTTAGAAATCTAATAGCTACCCCCCCCCGACACACACAAAATAGACATGATACCAACATTACAGTAAATGGTAAAATATAATGAATGCCCAGAATGTAGTCTAAACTTGTAAAGGAGAACAGAATATACCACCCCAAAACATACCTCTTTGGCATAATGATTATTTTTGGTTGATTATTATTTTTTAATTATGATATGTTAGTCACCACACAGTGCATCATTAGTTTTTAATGTAGTGTTCCATGATTCATTGTTTGCATATAACACCCAGTGCTCCATGCAATACGTGCCCTCCTTAATCGGTTGATTGCTTTTAAGAAAGAGTAGATGTTGTTAAACCTCTGAAAACGGAATAAAGTCACCCTTTTATAAGAGACATTTTTATCTATAAGGAAAACTCCATTTGTAAGGGAGTCTCCCTCTTTGTACCAGAAAATAATGGACTCTAAATCTCTAGAAACTCTTATCAAAGGAGAAGGCAGAAGCTTAAATCTGAGTAACAACCCCATAACTTGTTTATTTTGCTTTTCCTAATAACCTCCCATAACTAGTTCCCCTTAACAAACATCTATTTTATGTTTAGCAGGAAATAGTTTTTAAGGTAGTATCAGGGGCCATTAAAGAGAGTTAGCTCAGTTTTTCTGGGTATCTCCCCTGTATACACAAGAGGCATACATAATCCTAAACTTCTTTCTCCTGTTAATCTACCTTTTTATTATGGGGGGAGTGGGGGTTCCTCAGCCAAGAACCTAGAAGGGAAAGGGAAAATTATTCTTTCTCCCCCACATATGAAACATTGGACTTAATAGATAAATGTATGAAATCATGATGAAAGAACCAAGAATATGTTGTAGAAATATTTAGAAAGTTCCAAGGAGTCCTAAATTTTCTAATGCTACGATTTCAGAGAAAATAAGAATAAAATCTCACTTTAATATTCTTTTTAAGAACCGGTATTATTTTATAAAACCTGAATTTAGAAGATTTGGATCTGAGTCCTAGCTACACAAACTACCTAATGATGTGACCCTAGAGAAATTACTTAGTCTTGTCTTTCTTTTTCTTTTCTGTAGGGGATATTGTAATAATAATAACACCTACTGGTCATGACTGGTAAGAGCTCTAAATAAGATCACAGAAGAGATGCCACTCAATAAATAGTAAAACACTGTACAAAAATATTAGTTCTTGTCCCAAGTGAAAACAAAATCCTTTAAGAGGCACCTGGGTGGCTCAGTCGTTAAGCGTCTGCCTTCGGCTCAGGGCATGATCCCGGTGGTCCTGGGATCGAGCCCCACATCAGGCTCCTCCACTGGGAGCCTGCTTCTTCCTCTCCCACTCCCCCTGCTTGTGTTCCCTCTCTCGCTGGCTGTCTCTCTCTGTCAAATAAATAAATAAAATCTGAAAGAAAAGAAAAGAAAAGAAAAGAAAAGAAAAGAAAAGAAAAGAAAAGAAAGAAAAAAGAAAGAAAAGAAAGAAAGGAAAGAAAGAAAGAAAACAAAATCCTTTAAAAAAAAAAATGCTTCCAGCAAATCACCTTTGCAAAAACAAATCTGAAAATCAGACGGACCCTTGAAGGTTGTCAAGTGCACATATTTCTCCTCATCTCTGCCATGCAAAAGTTACTATATAGGGTCTTCTATTCTAAGATAAATAACTACAATGTGGTAAGAAAGATTCAATACCAATGAATTAAAAAAGCAGTTAAAAATCAGAATATTTGCTTTAAAGTTCCAACTTTCTACTACTTACTAATTTGGTTACCTTGGGCAAATCAAATAGCCTCTGTCAGTCTTTCAGATATTGCTAAAATAGAATTCAGAGACTAAATCTTCCTGCCAGTCTCAAAAGGGTTGGTGTGAATCAAATAAAAAACAGGTATGACTGTAAAATTGTATACAAACAAACAATATTCTCAAGGCAAGCTACAGCAATGTTAAGCAATCCCAGTGATTTTTTTAAATGAAACACTTCAGCATTTAAATAAAAGGTAAAATAATACCAAAAGAAAGCAGTTAATTATCTGGATCTAAAAAGTAGAATTTACACTATTCACAAAACAGCCTTCTCCAAATTCATATATCAGAGAAAGTTACTTATGTGAAGAGTTTTAACTTTATTCCTCAATGCCTAACCAATTAAAAACATAATATGAAACTTCTAAAAGCATTTACTTTCAAAGGATAAAGAGGAAAGTTTATTGGGTTTATCAATCCTATTTTCTTTTATTCTCATGAAATCCATTCAGAGTTTAATTTGTTCTTTGGCTCAATTCTTGTTGAAATTTTCTAATAATATATGTGGTATACGTTCATTATTTATCAGGAAGATTGATGAAACAGTGAAAAAACTAATTTAACTCACGTTTGTATTGTGTCATATTACCACTACCTAATATTTAATTCTGAAAAGAATAAACTGTATGCCTATGAAATTGCCTTTGGTGAACAAAACAATCCCAACTAAACACAATTATATTTTCTTTTTTTAAAGACTTTATTTATTTGAGAAAGCGAGTGAGATAAATAGAAAGCACAAGTGTGGGGAGGGAGAGGGAAAAGCAGACTCCCCACTGAGCACGGAGCCCAACTCAATCGACTCAATCTGGGCTACATCCCAGGATCCTGGGATCATGAACCAAGCTGAAGGCAGAGGCTTAATCGACTGAGCCACCTAGGCTCCCCTCTATTTACATTTTTTAAATATATATGTGTTACTAAATTTGTTATTTTTTAAAAGATTTATTTATTTGAGAGAGAGAGAGAGAGCGCGCACGCATGCCAGCAAGAGAAGAGGCAGAGGGAGAGGGAGAAGGAGAGAAGCAGACTCCCCCCTGAGCAGAGAGCCCTGCAGGGGGCTCCATCCCACAACCCTGAGATCATGACCTGAGCCAAAATCAAAAGTCAGATGCTTAACCAACAGAGTCACTCAGGTGCCCCAAACTTGTTCATTTTTGAATTTAAATTTATTTTAAATTTTTATTTAAGGTGTACCTTTCATCTTATTCAGACATAGCAGCTAATGACCTGTCATGGCTCAGATTTCTAATGTGAAAACATATTTTCTGATAAAAATGTACCTGTCAGTTTTACTGAATCATAAATAAAATATTAACCAACTGTCATTTATACATCTTATGATGTATCCATGTATATCACAAGTAACAATGTATTAAGCAGGCCCTTTATCTCCATATTCATTAAGAATAAATTAAATTTCAGGTACTATTTTTAATATCTAAACTATATTGGTATTTAACATTAAGATCTTACCGAAATCAGTATTTTCTTTTTTTTTTTTAATTTTATTTATTTATTTGAGAGAGAAAGAGTGAGAGAGAGATCATGAGTAGGGGGTAAGGGGAGACAGAGAAGCAGACTCTCCACTGAGTAGGGAGCCTGATGCAAGACCTAATCCCAGGACCCTGGGATCATGACCTGAGCTGAAGTCAGATGCTTAACTGACTGAGCCACGCAGGTGCCCTATTGATTTTCATTTTTATTTAAGTTGTACCTTATATCTTTCAGAGGTATCAACAAATGAACTTGTTGACTGTGCTTGGTTACTAGGCATGAAATATTAAGTTATACTGATGAACAACGTTCATAAAATAGCAAACAGTGAAGTAACGTCTATATGTTGATCATAAAGTGACATTCTTTCTTATATATAGCATTTCATAAATACAAACTGCTCTGAAATCCTAAAGTAAATGTGGTCGATGAGCTCACAGAAGAAACAACTCCATTTCCCAGGAGTAAAATAAAATATCTAATTAAATTTAATAATAATGCAATTTAAATCACTGCAACATTTTACAGCTTGAGGCTAATATATAAGTTCAGGTAAAAATAGGAATTCTAAAAGTATTGATTTTTGCTACTATATTTGTTTTGATTTCTGATAGATATAAATACACTTCTAATTCATATGAAATATCTTTTAAGAAGTTTCTGGATATGTTCTGGGCAAAATTAAGTTAATTGGGAAGGTTCAACATTCAAATTTCTTTACTTCAAAAGCAAATTTCCCTATAATTAAATCATAACCAAAGACATTTATTTTGTTCCATCCTCTCTCGTTAGTAGTCCAAAGAACTTTGAAATAAATGCAAATCATCTTCATATGGATATAGTATTTAACAAACTAATGAAATTCCCACATTAATTAATGCCCTTTTGATTTCAGACTTTCTTGAAGATTTTACTTCTCCCTAACAGAAATAGAGTTGCAAACGTGTTTGATATGGTCAAAAGACTTTAGGACAATCCACTCCATTTTCTAACTGGAGCACCTTTTTATACTGAATTCACTCTCATAGATTTCCAGGGAGAATGAACAAGAGCAAATTTTAGCTACTTAATATCCTTATCCAGGAAAGAAGCAATCAGATCAAAGTTATTTCTAGGTTATCCAAAGAAAAAGTTCATGGACCAGACTATATAAATTTTTATACGAAGTTCTCTTCTTTCATTAGAAAACTTAAGAAAGAGTAAATCAAAAATACACATAAATTACTATCTGGATTCTAGATATTAATAATTTGAGCTACTGTTTGGATTTCAGATAATGGAGTCTAGGATTCAAGCATTAAATATTTAAAGAATGAAAAGCAAGAACAGCAAATACTTAAAGCCCACACACAACAAAGAATATACATATTTTGAAGATATAAACGATAACGATTTAGTGCTGACAGTTCTCAAAACAGCATCCAAGAATCACAGTGTGCCCAATACAGTTTAATGAGATGAAACTTAACAAAAAGAAAAGGAATAATTTGCTAAGAGAAGGAGAACTGAAATACGAATACACATGTTCAGTAAAACCTTATAGTGAACAGTAGGATTATTATTAAAAAAGAAAAGAGGAAAGGAAAGGAGAGAGGAAGAAAAAGAACATGGGACAGAGGAAGGAAGGAAAAAGGGAAAGAGATAGGGAGGAATAAAGTGGAGGAAGGAGGGAGAGAGGGAAGAAGAAAGGCAGAAAGGCAAGCCAGCTGGCTGTCTAATGTCTCCTCAGAAGAGAAGAGAACCAAATTTGTAGCAAAAATACATGAGAGAGAAAATGAATCCTTCATATTATAAAAAAGAAAAACAGATAGGTCTCTTGCCTATCTACTGAAATAACTTACAATCAATTGCTAGTGGATTTTGTTCTACTGACCACGTTTTTTTCTATCATTTGAAGGTAATAATTTTCTAATCTGCAATTACAAATGATCCAGGAAATCACTAACAGAAGTACATTTTCTATTGTGTTCTGATTTAGCTGAGTGAGGATGAATTGTTCATTATGAAATAATGTATTTCAGGTACAAAATGCTGCTCCACTTGTGGATTAACTAGAGCTGATAAACAAGAGCCCCCAATAAAACATACAAAGTAAGAGGATATAAAACAGGCTTAATCGTATGAAGGCTTAGACTGTATGTTGAGGGTAGGAGAAAAGCCTGTGTTCCAAGCAAAATAAGAAGCTACACATCCCTGTGATATTACTGCTAGCTCTGTGATTCTGTGAACTTTAGCCTAGAAATCATAATGTTTTCGGAAACAATCTACAGCTGATGGCTACAACAACAATAGCAACAAACATGGAAATGATGTGTTTCTGTGCTGACTGCTAAGGCTTGCTTGGGAAGAATACAAAATAATCAATTGCTCACTACCTTGCTAAGTGAGAATAGCAGAGGCAAAGAAAAAAAAACCATTCTTCTCTGGTCTGAGATATATACTATGACATTTTTTTCTCCTTCAAATATCTTTTCTTAAGCCAATATTAAAATTAGCATTCTATGTGAACACACAAGTTGATGATAATGGGAGGCAGCCCAGAAATAAATAATAGAACAGAGAAAAGCCAGCAAAAGTTTAGAAAACTGATGTGCATAGAGCCACAAAAGGAAGATAATGTAGAGTATTGGTAAAAGCATGCATTTAGAACTGAAACACATAAACTCTAAACACAGCCCCACCTTAGTATCTAAGTGATCATTATGTCATTTATGCAGAATGGACTTATTTCTCCATCTATAAAATGAGGGAAGGGAGGGGGCAGGACTGAGTAAACCATCTCTAATTTTAAAAATCCGTGGGTAATTTAAAGAGCTATTACACTCTAGATGAAAATCCAAATTTCAGAATTGTAGCATCATAGTACATAACCGAGCCACAAATACCAAAACAGTGTATCATAAAATGTTATAATTGAAAGGAACAATGAAAAATATCCAGCCTATGTATTCATTATACTGAACTGAGCCCTAGATGGGTTAATTAAATGGCTCAAGATATGTAACTAGCAGAGATGGGAAGATGGGATTAGAATTCTCCTGCTTTTTTCCAATGCCTATAGAATGACACTGAGTAAAATCTTTCTAGAAAGTGTTAAAAAGATGAGATCTTCGTATAAAATCAAAGCAGAGACACATAATTCTCAGGGAACATCTGCAATTAAAGCGATCTTAAAGATGTCTAAGATATCTAGTTAAATCCCCCTCTCCTTATGATTTTAATGATTGCTAATCAGTTTGCTTAAATTATCTTTACTTTGTACATTGTTAATAGAAATGAAAAATTATGCAGTGGGCCATAGGGAAACATATCTCAATGGTTAGAACTTGATAGGCCATCACATATAAATCAATAACATTTACTAAACACTGAAAACCACAGATGGATATGAATGCTAATCCATTTTGGGACAACATTATTTTGAGAACTGCTTATAATGACAAGCAAAGATAGAACAAGGAAAGTAGTATAGCTCCAATGCTCAGGCTGAAGATCTTCTGTCCATTAGATCTGATAGTTTGTCTTTCCAATTATTTTCCCAACTGGAATTCCCCAAATGCACCATTAAGATGATCAAAGAAGCCAACTGCATTGTATTTCTTAGGCTGATTTAATTTGCCTTCATTCCTGATAACCCAGGTACAAAGAAGAATAAAGAGTAATTCCTTTAAAACATTCAGATGATAGGGACCAGTACACATTTTACACTCTACAGAAGGACAGCAATATATTTTGAAAAAGACCCAGCAAAATAAAAGGTTCTGAGTTAGATGTATAAGATAATATAATATAGAATAGGGAGTGGATAAAAAGAAATGTTGTTTGGGAATTCTAATACTAAGAATCCAAATGATGAAACATTATGTTTATGATTATATTTATATGTATAATTATACATGGGTAGATATAGATATATCACCACATCCAAACAGAATGATAATATTAGATTTATGCAAAAAGTTTAAAAATAAAAAATGTCATAGTGATAAATGACGAAAAGGGCGTTTCTTGTGTGAGAACTTTAAAGCCATAAAATGTTATCAAGTGTGACTTGATCTTGTGTCTTAATTCACAAAATAAAGGAACAGGTGGGAAAGCAAAGGGTAACTAGTTTTTGGTTTTGTTTTTTGTTTTTTTTTTTTTGGTAACTAGCATTTTTAAGGCAGTAATTACTATATCTAAAAAAAACTCTGATAAAATGGGGGCACCTGGGTGACTCAGTCAGTTAAGAACCCAACTCTTGGTTTTGGCACAGAGCATGATCTCATGGGTCATGAGATCGAGCCCCAAGTCAGGCTCCACGCTCAGTCTGCTTGAAGATTCTCTCCCTAGGCCTTTCCCCTGGCATGTGCATGCACACACACACTCTCCCTCTTTTTCTAAAATAAATAAATCTTTTAAAAAATGAAGTAAAAGTAAAATGAAATGATCTAACTCTGGGAAGACTAATAATTTGGATCATTAGAGCAAAGGAAAAACAGAAAGGAAAGGGAGACATGAAAAGAGTCCTTTTCCTTCTGACGGGGGAGAACAGAACATCTAAATCATTCAGACTCCTCACACTTTGTCAGTAAACCATTAGGTAACCTAGATAAAACACTAGAAATGAAATGATGGTTATGGTTACACATTCTTTCACTGTCCATACTGTAGGCTATCACAGTATTGAAACATAATTCCACAGGTTAAAGAAATTTAAAACCAGAAAGACTATCTTGAATGACAAAGAAAAAGCATGTTACCTAAATTTGAAGGATTTTGAAGTGGCTCATATTCATAGTAAGAACCTATTAAGATTTTACTTTTGGTGAATACTTCCCATGTTCGATAAAGACACCCAAAAAAGGTAGGATGATGTTACTAATTGGTTTTATTCCATTCCCCCCTGAAAGCTACATATAACTAACATGTCCTGTCACTTCTCTCATTCTCCTTGTGTGATATTTGACTATTTTAGAACAATTCTCTTGGTTTATACTCTGCACATAATCATCCACAGCAACATTCCTACCAAGTTTAAATCGTCATTGTTGCCACCTGGTGCCTCCTCAAACTCACCTAAGCCCAGGAGACTCCTGGCAACATGAGATAGGTATCATCAACATAATCAACTTCATCACATGTAACTAAATACACCAGGTTTCTAGTCCAAATAAGTAGCACTTACTTATGTCCATTTAAGGCTGCATGGTGTAAAGCAGTGTAACCCGAACTGTCTGTGCAGTTCACATTGGGGCCTCGCCAGATGCTGCAAATAAAGCACAAGCGCAGAGTTAACAGTTAAGCAGAATCGTGCTTTGAAAAACAAAAAGAAGCCTCATAGTCCCACAGCCAGCAGCATGTTGCATAAGAAAATTCTAGTCATGTAGAAAATGAATGTCATCTTTCATGCATTCTCCTTGGAACAATAACTTCATTTATTTGATGTAAGGAAATTATTAGGAAATATAACCACCTTCAGAAATTATAAGTGAATGTAGGACTACTGCCATGTACTAAAATCTGAATCCAAAAATTCCCTATTACTTTATATAAATACTTAAATATTGGAAGCAATTAACACTCAGCTACTATATTCTATACCAAAGAATAAAGATTTATGACACATGCCTCCTCCATTTTAACACAATCCTTCTGAGATGTCAGAGATTTATATAAGTTAAAAGATATTTCTGCATTATGGGAAGAATATAAACTCTTCTTGCTGTTCAAATGCTACCAAGAAAATCAATATTTCATACTTGAAAATATAATTGAAGATGTGGACTGTTGTAAACCACAAGAACATTATAATAGTTTTGAAGATATCATTTTACAATACAACATATTTTGAAGATAATGTAACTACATAAAATAGTCCATTTTATCCTTGATCACTACTATTACAGAAACTATTTTTAGCTTTTGAAAACATAAGGCACTGAAAGCCACTTTTTAAAAACCAGATCAAAAAATTATTTTATCTGACATTCTTGACAATATTAAACTCATAAAAACTAAAGTCTAGAGATCTTCAGGTAAGATGGCAGAAGAGGACCCTAAATTCACCTCCTCTCACAGATACTAGGTAACACATCAGTGCAAATAACCTAGAAAACAATCCGAAGACTGGCAGAACAGACTCCGTACTTAAATGTCAAGGAGAGGCAACACCGAAGACGGTAGGAAGGGCAGAGATGCAGTGGGGAGCTAAAAACCCCTTGGGTCTGGCTGCCAGAGGAAGGGAGCCATAGGCACACAGAGGGGTGAGAAACAGACTAACATACTGGGAAGCCTGCACAAAGAAGATGAATCTCCACAGCAATTAGCTTTGAAAATCAAAGGGACAGAATTTTGTGAGTTCTTATAACCAGCAGGACTTAAAGCCTGGAACTTTAAAAATCAGAAGCTGGGCCCTGGGAGAGGGAGAGCCCAAAGGGTGAAAGGAAACTGAGTTCCTGCCCTTAAAGAAACAGCACAACAGTCCTCAGAGATATAGCTTAGAAGCAGCAGTTCGAAAAACACATGGGGTGCACAGAAGGGAGAGTTAATTACTAAGCTCAGAGTTCCTGAGGGATTTTCCAGGAACAAAAGAGCTGGCAGGTGCCATTTCATTCCTACCCCCCGCCTCCCTACCCTCCAATAATCACACAGTCACCTGTGGGAACCAACAGGGGCAGGCATTCACTACTTAACATGCTTACACCCCACCCTGCCCCCTCCAACCACACCTGCCTCAGTCCAGGGACAGCACGTCCCCTCCACCAGAAGATCAGTACAAATCTTGCCAACCGTGTATCTCCTGACCTCCCATGGAGAATACTGGCACCCTGTTAAAACTGCAACCCCCACCTGCACACACACTGTGGAGTGCCCCTGCCAGACTGGAGCTCTGCCGTGGCTACATGTCCCTACATATTCATGGCTACTGTGGAGGAGGACAGGTGCCACTTCATTGAAAGCAAATGCCCTGCCCACTACTTTCAAGAGCAAGAGACCAGCTGATTTTCCTAACAAAGAGAAACAGACAGAGAGTTAGGTTAAGTGAGGAGGCACAGGAATATGTCCCAAAAGAAGGAAGACAAAATCATAGCAAGATACATAAGCAAAATGAATATAAGTGATATCCTGAAAAAAAATTTAAAGTAATGATCATGAAGATACTCACTGGACTTGACAAGAGTAAAGGACATTAGTGAGACCCTCACCACAGAGCTAAAACTAATCAATCAGAGATGAACAACACAATAATTGAAATTGAAAATACACTCAACAGAATAAACACAAGCTAGAGACGCAGAAGAATGAATTAGAAACCTGGAAGTTAAAGTAATGGAAAGTAATCAAAGTGAGCAGGTAAGAGAGAAAAAAAATACTATGCAAAATGAGAGCAGAGGTAGGGAACTCGGGGACTCCACAAGCATAATAACATTTGCATTACAGGAATTCCAGAAGGAGAAGAGAAAGAAAGGAAAGCAGAAAATGTATTTTAAGAAATAATAGTTGAAAACTTCCCTGACCTGGGCAAAGAAACAGATAACCAAGTCTAGGAGGCACAGAATTCCCCAACAAAATCAACGCAAAGAGGTCCACACCAAGACACATAATAATTAAAAGGGCAAAAATTAGTGAGAAAGAAAAAATTTTAAAAGCAGTAAGAGAAAAGATGACAGTTACATACAAGGGGAAACCCCATAAGGCTATCAGCAGATAGAAAATTTGAGGCCAGAAGGGAGTAACATGATATATTCAAAGTGCTGAAAGGGAAAAATCTGCAGCCAAGAATAATTTATCCAGCAAGACTATCATTCAGAACATAAGGAGAGATAAAGAATTTCTCAGACAAAAACAAACAAATACAAACAACAACAAAAACAAAACACCCACTAAAACTAAAGGAGTTCATGACCACTAAACCAGACCTACAAGAAATATTAAAGTGAGTATAAATGAAAGACCATAAGTGAGGGTATAAAAAGTAAACTCAAAAACAGTAAAAATAACTATCTGTAAATATCAGCCAAGGGATTCACAAAATAAAAAGATGTAAAATATGATACCATATACAGAAAATGTACTGGGGAAAGGAGTAAAGAATGGGTTCAAACAAGTGACCATCAATTTCATATAGACTGCTGCTACATGCAGAAGTTATATACAAACCTAATGGTAACCAAAAATCAAAAGCCAATAATAGATATGCAAATAAAAAGAGAAATGAATCCAAGTACCTCACTAAAGAAAGCTGGAAAACCATGAGAGAGGAAGAAGAGAAAGGATGAGAGAAAACTACAATAACAAGTAACGAAGTCACAGAACAAGTTACAGAAAACAAGTAACAAAATGGCAATAAATACATATCAATATTACATGGAATGTAAATGGACAAACTGCTCCAAAGACATATAGTGACAGAGTGGATTAAAAAATAAGACCAATCTATGTGCTGCTTTACAAGAGACTCATTTTAGACCTAAAGACATGCATATTGAAAGTGAGGGGATAGAGCAATATTTATCATGCAAATGGAAATCAAAAGAAAGCTGGGGTAACAATACTTATATCAGGCAAATTACACATTAAAACAAAGACTGAACAAGAGACAAAGAAAGACTATATAATCACAAAGGGAATAATCCAACAAGAAGATATAAAAACTGTAAGTATTCATGCACCCACTATGGGAGCAACCAAATACATAAAACAGTTAATAACAAACATAAAGGAATTAATTGATACTAATACAATAACCGTAGGGGACTTCAACATTCCAGTTATGTCAATGGACAGATCATCCAAACAGAAAATTAACAAGGAAATCATGCCTTTGAATGGCACACTGGACCAGATGGATTTAACAAATATATGCAGAATACTCAATCCTAAAAGAGAAGAATACACATTCTTTTCAAGTGCACATGGAACACTTTCTAGAATAGATCATATAGTAGGCTACAAAACAAGTCTCAACCAATACAAAAAGATCAAAGTCTCACCATGCATCTTTTCTTTTCTTTTCTTTTTTTTAAGATTTTATTTATCCATTTGTCAGAAAGAGAGAGTGAAAGAGAATGCAAGTAGAGGGAGTAGCAGGTAGAGGGAGAAGCAGGCTCCCCGCTGAGCAAGGATCCTGATACAGGACTTGATACCAGGACATGGGATCATGACCTGAGATGAAGGCAGACACCCGACCAACTGAGCCACCCAGGTGTCCCACCATGCATCTTTTCTGACGACAATGCTATGAAACTAGAAATCAACCACAAGAAAAAAATCTGGAAAGAAAACAAATATGTGGATGTTTAATAACATGTTATTAAAAAATGAATGAATCAACCAAGAAATCAAACAAGGAAAAAACACGGAGAAAAATTGAAAATGAAAACAAAATTATACAAAATCTCTAGGATGCAGGAAAAATGGCACTAAGAGGGGGGCGCCTGGGTGGCACAGTGGTTAAGCGTCTGCCTTCGGCTCAGGGCGTGATCCCGGAGTTACGGGATCGAGCCCCGCGTCAGGCTCCTCTGCTAGGAGCCTGCTTCTTCCTCTCCCACTCCCCCTGCCTGTGTTCTGTCACTCGCTGGCTGTCTCTATCTCTGTCAAATAAATAAAATCTTTAAAAAAAAAAATGGCACTAAGAGGGAAATTTATAGTAATACAGGCTCAACTCAAAAAGCAAGAAAATTCTGAAACAACCTAACCTTATACCTAAAGGAGCCAGAAAGAGAAGAACAAACAAAACCTAAAACCAGCAGAAGGAAGGAAAGAAGGAGTAGAGCAGAAATGTATGATATAGAAACTAAAAAAAGAAATAGAAAAGATCAATTAAACCAGAAGCTGATTCGTTGAAAAGATCAACAAAATTGATAAACCTTTTGTGAGACTCATCAGAAAAAGAAAAGACTCAAATAAACAAAATCACAAATGAAAGAAAAGAAATAACAGACACCATGAAAGTACAAAGGACTGTAAGAGAATATTATGAAAAATTATATACCAACAAACTGGACAAACTAGAAAAAATTGATAAATTTCTGGAAACATGTAACCAACCAAAACTGAAGCGGGAAGAAATAGAAAATTTGAACAGACTGATTACCAACAAAGAAATTTAATCGGTAATCAAAAAAACTCCCAACAAACAAAAGTCCAGGACCAGACACTTTCACAAGATATTTCTAACAAACATTTAAAGGAGAATTAATATGTGTTCTCCTCAAACTATCCCAAAAATTAGGAGGAAGGAAAGCTTCCAAATTCATTCTATGAGGCAAGCATTACCCTGATACCAAAACCAAAAAAGACATTACCAAAAAAAAAAAAGGGGGGGGGGATTATATATGCCAGTGTCTCTGATGAACACTGATGCAAAAATTCTCAACAAAATATTGCAGACTGAATCCAATAACCCAGTAAAAATATTATTCACCACAATCAGGTGGGATTTATTCCTGGGATGCAAGGGTGGTCCAATATTCACAAATCAATCAACATGATACATCACATGAATAAGATAAAAACCATCTGATCATTTCAATATACAGAAAAAGCATCTGACAAAGTACAACATATATTCATGATAAAAACCCATTAACATAGCAGGTTTAGAGGGTACATACCTCAACACATGAAGGCCATATATGAAAAACCCACAACAAACATCATACTTGAAGGGGAAAAACTGAAAGCTTATCCGCTAAGGTCAGGAACAAGACAAGGATGTCCACTCTCACCGCTCTTATTCAACATAGTACTGGAACCACAGCAATCAGACAACACAAAGAAAAGTAAAGGCACCCGAATTGGTAGGGAAGAAGTAAAACTTTCAATATTATAGATGATGTGATATTATATGTAGAAAACCTGAAATATTCCACCAAAAAACTACTAGGATTGAAATGAATTCCATAAAGTCACAGTATACAAAATCAATGTACAGAAATCCGTTGCATATCTATACACTAATAATGAAGCAGCAGAGAGAGAAATTAAGAAAACAATCCCATTTACAGGGGGGTGGGGGAATGGGATAGGCCGGTGATGGGTAGTAAGGAGGGCACATATTGCATGGTGCACTGGGTGTTATACACAACTAATGAATCATCGAGCCTTACATCGAAAACCGGGGATGTACTGTATGGTGACTAACATAATATAATAAAAAATCATTATTAAAAAAAAAAAAAGAAAAAAAAGAAAACAATCCCATTTACAACGACACCAAAAAATAGTAAGAATAAACTTAAGAGGTGAAACACCTCTACTCTGAAAATAGTACAACATTGTTGAAAGAAATTGGAGATGACACAAAGAAATGGAAAGACATTCCATGCTCATGGATTGAAAGAACAATATAGACATTTATAGACATTTAACAATTGTTAAAATGTCTATACTGCCCAAAGCAATCTAGACATTTAATGCAATCCCTATCAATCAAAATACCAACAACACTTTTCACAGAACTAGAACAAACAATCCTAAAATTTGTATGGAACCACAAAAGACCCTGAATAGCCAAAGCAATCTTGAAAAAGAAAAAACCTGGAGGAATCACAATTACAGAATTTAACTTGTATTACAAAGCTGTAGTAATCAAAAAACAGTATGGTACTGGGGTGCCTGGGTGGCTCAGTCAGTTAAGTGTCTGCCTTCAGCTTGGGTCATGACTCCAGGGTCCTGGGATCCAAAGCCACATCGGGCTCCCTGCTCAGTGGGAGCCTGCTTCTCCCTCTCCCTCTGCCCTTCTGCTTCTGCTCTCTCTCTTACTTGTGCTAGATCTCTCGCAAAAAAATAAATTAAAATTAAAATTAAAATTAAAAAAAAATATGGTACTGGCACAAAAACAGACACATAGATCAATGGAACTGAACACAAAACCCAGAAATAAATCTACAAGTATATGGTCAATCTTTGATTAAGAAGCAAAAAATATGCAATGAGAAAAAGACATTCTCTTCAACAAATGGTGTTGGAAAAACTGGACAGCTACATGCAAAAGAATGAAACTGGACCACTTTCTTATGCTATATACAAAAATAAACTCAAAATAGATTAAGGGCCTAAATCTGAGATCTGAAACCACAAAAATTATGGAATAGAGCACAAGCGGTCATTTCTATGACATTGTCCATAGCAAATCCTTCTAGATATATCTCCTGAAGCAAGGAAAACAAAAGCAAAAAATAAACAATTGGGTCTACATCAACATAAAAAGCTTCTGTACAACAAAGGAAATAATCAACAGAAAAGACAACATACTAAATGGTAGAAAATACGTGCTAATGATAAAGGGTTAGAACCCCAAATATATAAAGAACTGATACAACTCAACACCAAGAAAACAAACAATCCAATTAAAACTGAACAGACATTTCTCCAAAGAAGGCATACATATAGCCAACAGACACATGAAAAGATTCTCAACATCACTCATCATGAGAGAAATGTAAATCAAAACTGCAATGACAAAGCACCTCACATGTGTAAGAATGGCTAAAATCAACAACACAAGAAACAAGTGGTGAGGATGCGGAGAAAAAGGAACCCGCACACACTTGGTGGGAATGCAAACTGGTGCAGCCACTGTGGAAAACAGTATGGGGGTTCCTCAAAAAAATTAAAAATAGAACTACCATATGATCCAGTAATTCCACTACTGGATATTTACCAAAGAATACAAAAACACCAATTTGAAAAGAAATACACCACTATGTTTATTGCAGCATTATTTACAATGGCCAAATTATGGAAGCAGTCTATACATAGATAGATGGATACATAGATACATCAATACATAGATAGATACACAGATAGATAAATCTAGATCTATCTATATATCTATATACAGACATATAATGGAATATTATTTATCCATAAAAAAAGAATGAAACATTGCCATTTGCAACAACATGGATGGATCTGGAAAGTATAATGCTAAGCTAAATGAACCAGTCAGAGAAAGACAAATACCATATGATTATACTCATATGTAGAATTTAAGAAAGAAAATAAATGAGCAAGGAAAAAAAAGAGAGAGACAAACCAAGGAACAGAATCCTAACTATAGAAAACAAACTGATGGCTATCAGAGGGGAGTGGGGAGAGGATGGATGAAATAGGTGAAGGAAATTAAGAGTATACTTATCACTATAAGCACTGAGTAATGCATAGAATTGTTCAATCATTGTATCGTACACCTGAAATTAATATAACACTGTATGTTAATTGTAGTGGAATTAAAATAAAAAACTATAAAAAACTAAAGTCTAATGACAAGTTAATTCATATATTCACAAATTATTGTATACCAGTTGTATGTGATGTATTAAGGTAGGCACTGAGATTACAAAATCATAATTCAGGGTCCATATTTACAAGAACAGAGTCCAGTAGAGGAGATATACACATGAGCAGTTACAAAGTAGCAAGATAAGTGCAGTTCCAGCTAGCACAGAATAAGTAACTATTCCAGATGAAAGATCATAACTTCAACTAAAAAGGGACAATGAAAATCAGCAGAATGCACTTATTCAAGTTAATTAAAAGGACAAATCAGTAAGATACAAGGACCAAATGAGGAAAGAAGGAGATGGTAATCTAGAATGACTCAGTTTTCAAGGGTAAATAACCAGAAAAAAACAAAACCTAAGATGTGAAAAAGAAGAGCATACTTGCTGGAGGGAGGACAGAGATGGAGAGGAAACAATGACTTCAGGTTTGAAGGCACTAAACTGTAAATAACCAACATACATACAAGTAAGGCTTTCCAGAAGACTATGAAAATACATATATATTTAGAAGCATGGTTCTGAAATTAGACTACCTGAGTTCAAAGCCTGGCTCCACTACTTGATGTGGGTAGCCCTGGATAATGTATTCAACCTCTCTGAACTTCATTCCTCGACCATAAAATAGAGATGATAATAATACTACTAACTTATGGTGTTCTTGTGAGATCTATATAATCAACATCTATAAAGCTCTTAGGGTGCTGCAAGTACACAATACCAGCATGTATTCTATTAGTTAGAAGACAGTCCAACGAATTCATAAGACAAATTATTAAGTAAAAGTTAAAATCATGTGAGTACCTGATACCAGACTCTGTAAAAGGGAGGCCTTTAGACTCAAAATACCTCAAGCAGAAAATTTATATAAGGGGAAAAGTTGAAACCTACTCTCAAAGGTTGGTATTAGATAAAATCTATCAATCCCTAGGTTAAAAAAAAAAAATCAAGCCTGAGATGGGTAGGCAACACCAAATATAAGGCAGCTCAAAATCTGAAAACCTCCTAGCCCTCACTAAAACTCTCAGAGAAACTTTATAAAACAACTAGCGAGAAAAAGAAAAATGAAAGAAATGTAGGACAGACAAAAAAAACCATGGACAATTAACAATAAGGATCCAGTAGAAGAAAAGTTTATAAGAAGCACACTGGGAGTTGTGCAGGAGTAGAAATAAAGCCAAGAGAATGCATTACACAATTTAAAACAGGAAAGTGTTCCAAAAAGAAAGGAAGAGGTCAAGTTAGATGAAAATAAGACAATTTATTTGGTAATTAAGAAGGTCTGAGGAAACTAAAAGCCAAATATAGTCAATTCTCAGCTTCTAACTTTACTTAGGCCTTAATGTTATTTCCATACAATGATTTATTTTGTTTAATGGTACTTTACCTCATGAGACTCAAAAAGTTTGACAGTTAAACCAGGAAAGTGATAAAATGTGCATATGTTTTACAACTTCATTGAGAGTATTAGGCTTTTAATATTCTTTTTTTAAAATCAGTCCTTGAAAATCAAAACACAACTGTTCAAAACCTTTGGGACACAGCAAAGGCAGTCCTAAGAGGGAAGTATATAGCAATATAAGCCTTTCTCAAGAAATAAGAAAGGTCTCAAATACACAACCTAAACTTAAACCTAAAGGGGCTAGAAAAAGAAAAGCAAATAAAGCCTAAAGCAGGAGAAGAGAATTAGTAATAAGAGCAGAAATCAATGAAACAGAAACCAAATGAAAAGTAGAACAGATGGACAAAACAAGTAGCTGGATCTCTGAAAGAATTAATAAGATTGATACACCTCTGGCCAGACTTATCAAAAAGAAAAGAGAAAGGACCCAAATAAATAAAATCATGAATGAAAGAGGAAAGAACACAACCAACACTGAAGAAATACAAACAATTTATAAGAACATATTATGAGCAGCTACATGCCAACAAATTAGGCAATCTGGAAGAAATGGATGCATTACTAGAGACTTACAAGTTACCAAAACTGAAACAGGAAGAAATAGAAAACCTGAACAGACCCATGACCAGCAAGGAAATTGAAGCAGTAAGCAAAAATCTCCCAACAAACAAAAGCCCAGAGCTGGATGGCTTTCCAGGAGAATTCTAGCAAACATTTAAAGAAGAATTAATACCTATTCTTCTGAAGCTTCTTCAAAAAAATATAAACGGAAGGAAAACTTCTTAACTCTTTCTATGAGGACAGCATTACCTTGATCCCAAAACCAGACAAAGACCCTCTCAAAAAGGAGATTTACAGACCAATGTCCCTGATGAACATGGATGCAAAAATTCTTACCAAGATACTAGCCAACAGGATCCAATAGTACATAAAAGGATTCTCCACCACAACCAAGTGGGATTTATTCCTGGGATGCAAGCATGGTTCAACATCTACAAATCAATGTGATACACTACACTAATGAAAGAAAGGACAAGAACCGTATGATCCTCTCAATAGAGGCAGAAAAAAAAAACATTTGACAAAGTACAGCATCCTTTCTTGATTAAAACTCTTCACAGTGTAGGGATAGAGGGAACATACCTCAATATCATAAAAGCTATCTATGAAAAGCCCACAGTGAGTATCATTCTCAATTAGGGAAAACTGAGAGCTTTTCCTCTAAGGTCAGGAACACGGCATGGATGTCCACTTTCACCACTGCTGTTCAACATAGTACTAGAAGTCCTAGCCTCAGCAATCAGACAAAAAAAAAAAAAAGAGAGAGAGAGAGGAAGGAAGGAAGGAAGGAAGGAAGGAAGGAAGGGCATCCAAATCAGCAAAGAAGTAGTCAAACTCTCACTGTTTTTAGATGACATGATATTCCATGTGGAAAACCCAAAAGACTCCTCCCCAGAATTGCTAGAACTCATACAGGAATTCAGTAACATGGCAGGATATAAAATCAATGCACAGAAATCAGCTGCATTTTTATACACTAACAATAGACAGAGAAAGAGATATTAAAGAGTTGATCCCATTTATAATGGCACCAAAAACCATAAGATACCTAGGAATAAACCTAACCAAAGAGATAAAGAATCTATACTCTGAAAACTATAGAACACTCATGGAAGAAACTGATGAAGACCCAAAAAAATGGAAAAATGTTCCATGCTGATGGATTGGAAGAAGAAATATTGTTAAAAAGTCTATGCTACTCAGAGCAATCTATACATTCAATGCAATCCCTATCAAAATACCACTGACATTTTTCTCAGAGCTGTAACAAATAGTCCTAAAATCTGTATGGAACCAGAAAAGACCCCGAATAGCCAAAGGAATATTGAAAAAGAAAACCAAAGGTGGTGGCATCACAATACCAGACTCCAAGCTCTATTACACAGCTGTAATCATCAAGACAGTCTGGTACTGGCACAAAAACAGACACACACATCGATGGAACAGAATAGAGAACCCAGAAATGGACCCTCAACTCTATGGTCAACTAAGCTTCAACAAAGCAGGAAAGAATATCCAATGAAAAAAAGACAGTCTTCAACAAATGGTGTTGGGATAATTGCACACCACATGCAGAAGAATGAAACTGGACCATTTCCTTATGCCACCCACAAAGATAGACTCAGAATGGATGAAAGACCTAAATGTGCGACAAGAATCCATCAAAATCCTAGAGAAGAACACATACAGCAACCTCTTTGACCTCAGATGCAGCAACTTCTTGCTAGACATGTCTCCAAAGTCAAGGGAAACAAAAGCAAAAATGAACTACTGGGAAAAAAAATGAACTACTGGGACTTCATTTAGATAAAAGCTTTTGCAGAGCAAAGGAAACAGTCAACAAAACCAAGAGACAACCAACAGAATGGGAGAAGATATTTGCAAATGTCTTATCAGATAAAGGGCTAGTATCTAAAATCTGTAAAGAACTTATCAGACTCAACACTCAAAGAACAAATAATCCAATCAAGAAATGGGCAGAAGACATGAACAGACATTTCTCCAAAGATGACATCCAAATGGCGAACAGATACATGAAAAAGTGGTCCACATTACTCGGCATCGGGGAAATACAAATCAAAACCAAAATGAGATACCACCTCACACCTGTCAGAATGGCTAAAACTAACCACTCAGGAAACAACAGATATTGGCAAGGATGCAGAAAAAAGGGACCCCTCTTACACTGTTGGTGGGACTATAACCTGAAGCAGCCACTCTAGAAAACGGTATGGAGGGTCCTCAAAAAGTGAAAATAGAGCTACCCTATGACCCAGGAAATGCCCTACTGGGAATTTACCCCAAAGACACAAATGTAGTAATCAGAAGGGACACATGCACTTCAATGTTTATAGCAGCAATGTCCACAATGGCCAAACCAGGGAAAGAGCCCAGATACCCATTGACACATGAATGGATAAAGAAGATGTGGTATATACAATGGAATACTACTCAGCCTTCAAAAAATGAAATCTTGCCATTTGGAACGATGTGGATGGAACTAGAGGGCATTATGCTAAGCGAAATAAGCCATCAGAGAAAGACAATTATCCAATGATCTCACTCATATGTGCAATTTAAGAAACAAAACAGGATCATAGGGGAAGAGAGGAAAAAATAAAAGATGAAATCAGAGAGGGAGGTAAACCATAAGAGACTTAATCATAGGAAACAAATTGAGAGCTGCTGGAAGGGAGGGGTTGGGGGATGGGGTAACTGGGTGATGGACACTAAGGACAGCATGTGATGTAATGAGCACTGGGTTTTATATAAGACTGACTAATCACTGACTTCTACCTCTGAAACTTGTAATACATTATATGTTAATTAATTGAATTTAAATTAAAAAAAAAAGATTGCTTGCAGAATGTGAACCCCTCAGCCAGAATTGAAGAAACACATGATTATCTCTTTTAAATGAATATATATATGAATATTAAATGAATATATATATATATATATATATAGTCCTTGAAGCATTTCAATTTCCTAGGATATTCTCAGAATATTTGTACTTCTATTCCTTTTGCTAAGCTCATCCAATCTTGTCCTATTAATTTCATAAGGTATTATGTGCCTTTATTCGCACCCTTCTATTAACCTGTAAGATTCTCTAATCATATCTTACCATTCCTCCAAAGCCTAGATCAAGACTCACCTTCTGTAAAATTCGTTCTTTAAACACTCAATATAATAGCTGTTTAGTAAATGTGTGCTAAATTATATAAATAAAAAAATTTAAAGATTATTTTAATCAATAAATAAAGCCATAAGTGAGACAAAAATGTTAAATACAATGTATTCATTTAAACTAGCCTAAGAAATCATTAAAAAAAAAATCCAAAAGAGGCAAAGAAAGCACAAAAGAGGAACAAAGAATAGATGGGAGAAATAGAAAGCAGATGGTAAGATGGTAAATTTATATACAACCACATGGATAATTACATTAACTGTAAATGGTCTAATTACCTTAGTTAAAAAGGAAAAACTGTCAGACTGGATTTAAAAAAAAAAAAAAATGGAGACCCAACTATATGCTCACTACAAGAAACCTACATTAAATAGAAAGACACAAATAGATAAAAAGTAAAAGGGCAGAAAAACCATACTGACACTAATCAAAAGAAACCTGAATAACCATATTAACACTAGATAAAGTACATTTCAGAGCAAAAAATATTCAGAGCAAGGGATAGAGGAAATCATTTCATGATGATAACCCAATTTATTAAGAGGACATTACAATCCTAAATGTTTTTTGCATCAAATAACAGAACTTCAAAATACATGAAGCAAAAACTGTTACAACTGCAAAGAGAAATAGACTTTTCTACCTATACTTGAGGATTCGACACCCCTCACTCAGTAATTGATAGAACAAGTAAAGAGAAAATTATAAGGGCATATAAGGTCTCAATAATACTATTAACCAACTTAAATAACTAACATTTATAGAACACTCTACCCAATAGCAGTTGAATGCATGTTCTTTTCAAATAAACACATGACATGTACCAAAATATACCAGATTGTATGTCATAAGACAAATCTCAATGATTCAAAATATGTTCTCTGACTCCAGTGGAATTAAATTAAATATCATTAACAGAAAAGTATCTGGAAACCCCACGAATATTGGAAACTAAACAACATGTAGATGAAAGAAGATCTCAAAAAGAAAGCTGGAGATATTTCAAACTGAAAAAGAAAAAAACACAATATCAAAACTTCTGGGATGCAACTAAAGCAGTACCTAAAGGAAAACTTATAGCATTAAAATGTCAATATTAGATCAGAAGAAAGGTCTCAAATTGCTGACCTCAGCTTTCACCTTAAGAAACAAACAAAAGAACATATTAAGCCCTAAGTAAGTAAATATTAAAGAACAGCAGAAACCAAAGGAAACAGAAAATAGAATAACAATAGAGAAAATCATGAAATCAAAATCTGATTCTTTAAAAAAAAACTACAAAATTGATAAATCTACAGCTAAACTGCTCTAGAAGACACAAATTACCAATACCAGAAAGAGAGATAACATCACTACATATTCTAAAGATACAAAACAAGTAGTAGGAGAGTATTATCAATGACTTTATACCAAGAAATCAGAAAATTAGATGAAATGGACAAGTTTCTTAAAAAACACAAATTACCAAAACTCACTCAAAAAGAAATTAATAGCCTGAATAGTCCGAAATCTATTAAAGAAATCGAATTTGAACTTTTAGTTAAAAACATTCTCCACAAAACGAAACCTCCAGGTCCATATGGCTTCAAAAGAAATTCTGCCAACCATTTACCAATTCTACAAAAATGGTTGCAAAATATTTAAGAGACACAAATAATGCCTAACATTCTATGAGATTACCATTCTGTGAGAAAAGACAAAGATATACGACAAAAGAGAACTACAGATCAATATGTCACTCATCAACATAGATACAAAATCCTCAATAAAATTTTAGCAAGTTGAACCCAACAATATATAAAAAGGGTACTATATCATAATGAAATATAGTTTATCTCAGGAACACAAGTTTGTTTTAACATTCTTTATATATCTTATTAAAGGACTATAAAAGAAAAGTCATATGATTATGTCAATAAATGCAGAAACAGAACTTGCCAAAATCCACCATCAATTCCTAATAAAAACTGTTGAACTGGGAATAGAAGAAAACTTCATCAACCTGGTAAAAGTCATCTACAAAAAACTTACAGCTAACATCACATTTAATGAAAGACTGAAGACTTTGCCCTTAAGATCAAGAACAAGGCAAGGATGTCTGTTCACACAACTTCTATTCAACCTCGTAACTGAAGCCTCTCTGCTCCTCTTCATTTGATAGACAGCTGCATCCTTTTCTGCATCATCCCTGAGACACAATGATGAAGATCAGAGTACATGTATTTGTCCATATTGGGCACCTGGTCACCAGAGCTCCTTTTAACTCTGACAAAGTAAACACTGTCACCAGAATTGACCCCCTCACTGATCTCAAATACCTGGTCTATGTATTCCAGTATGATTCCACCCATGACAAGTTCAACAGCACAATCAAGGTTGAGAGTGTGAAGCTTGGCATCAATGAAAAGCCCATCTTTATCTTTCAGGAACTAGATACCACCAACATCACAATGGCATAAAGCTGGTGCTGAATACAGTATGGAGTCCACTGGTATCTTTGCTACCTTGAAGAAGGCTGAGGTTCATTTAAGACTTAGAGACAAAAGGATCATCATCTCTGCCCTTTCTGCTGATGCCCCCATGTTTAGAGTGGGCATGAACCATGATAGCAACTCCCTTAAGACTGTCATCAACACTGCCTCCTCCACCACCACCTACTTGGCCTCCCTGGTCAAGTTCATCCATGACAACTTTAGCATCACTGAGGAACTCATGAGTATAGTCCATGCCATCACTGCCACCCAGAACACTTATTGTGGATGGCCTCTCTGCAAAACTGTAGCATGGGTTGCCTAGAACATCATCCCTGCATCTACTGGCACTGCCAAGGCTGTGGGCAAGATCATCCTTGAGCTGAATGGGAGACTCAATCACATGGTCTTCTCCTTCCCCACTACCAAAGTGATGGTCATAAATCTGACTTGTTATTTAGAAAAAAATGTCAAATATGATAACACAAAGAAGGTGGTGAAGCAGGCATGAGAAGGCCCCCTAAAGGATATCCTGGGTTACACTGAGGACCAGGTTGTCTCCTGTGACTTTAACAATAACATCCACTCCTCCACCTTCAAAGCTGGGGCTGGCACTGCCCTCAAAGACCACTTTGTCAAGGTCATTTCCTAGTATGACAATGAATTTGGCTACAGCAACAGGTCAGTGGACCTTATGGTTTATATGGCCTACCAGGAGTATGTGCCCCCTGCACCAACATCCCCAGCAAGAACACGAGAAAAAGAGAAAGGCCCTCTGCTGCTGGGTAGTCCTTGACCCAACTCAATCCCCCAACACACCAAGAACCTCCCATCCTCAACAGATTCCATCCCAGACCCCCTGAAGAAGGGTAGACCCTTAGGAAACCTAATTATGTCATGTATCACCATTAAGTACACTGTACCCAGCCCTAACACCCCCAAGAAATATACCAGAGACTCTGACCAAAGTAGTGGCTAGAAAAGCAATTACAAGAAAAATAAAAAGCATCAATATTATAAAGAAAGAAGAAAATCTCTTTATTTGAAAATAACAATCATGTATATAGAAAACCCTAAGTAACCTACAAAAAAAGCTCCTAAAATTAAAAATTGTGTTTAATTAGGGAAATTGTGTGAAAAGTACAGGGAACTCTCTGACCTACCTTTGCGATACTTCTATAAATATAAAATTATTCAAGACAAAACATTTTAAAAAAGAAAAGCTTGCTCCAATAAACATTCAACCAAATGAAGTATGTTTAGCAAGGCTGCAAGATACAATTCAATAGACAGATAGCAACTGTATTTCTATATACTAGCAAAGAACAATCAGAAATCAAAGTTTTGTTTAAAAAATACCATTTACATGAGTACTGGGTATTGTATAAGACTGCTGAATCACTGTCCAGGATAGTGTATCCTAACAGTGTATTGCCTGGAGAGGAACTGTCATCTTCCTTCTACCATTCACTTGCCCAAGTACTGGAAAATCTTGTAGAAGGATGCTGATTGGCTTGGATGGTATGCCCAACCCTATGGCCAAGAGGGTAGGTTGCCTTGATTGGCAGCCTCTACTAGGACCATTTTCTTGGATTATTTCCTAAAGGGTAGAAGAGTGCTGTGCAAAGCAATAAATGTTACAACAAATGTTCCCTAGTCCACTTCTTTTTTCTCATTAAATACTCAATAAATATTTGTTAAGAAATGATATTGTCAACATAAAAAATACTATTTACAATAGCATGAAAAATATGAAGTACTTAGGAATAAATTTGAAAAAGATGTGTAAACATTTATACTGAGAGAAGTTAGAGGACCTAAACAAATGATGAGATAATACCAAGTTCATAAATCAGAAGACTCAATATTGTTATGATGTTAATTTTCTACAAATAGATCTTGAGACTCAATGTAATTCAATCAAAATCCCAGCAAGCTTGTTTTGTAGAAACTAACCGATTTTAAAATTCATGTGGAAATACAAAGGACCTCAACTCGCCAAAGCAACTTTGAAAAAGAACAAAGTTGGAAACTTATACTACCTGATTTTAAAACTATGATGAAGCTATACAGTAAACAAGACAGATGGTACAGTATTAAAGATAAATCAATGAACAGAATGGAGGAATAGAGAGTATATTTAGACCTATACATACATGCGATTGATTTTTGACAAAGGCACAATGGCAATTCATTAAAGAATTCAAAAAATTGTGCTGAAACAAATGGATATCCTTAGGCCAAAATAAATTAACTTTAAAAATTAACTTTAAAAGGAATCCTATATTTAAAAGCAAAACTTAAAAACATAGAACTTCTACGAGAAAATCTTGTGCCCTTAGGTTAAGCAAAGATTTCTTGATAGGACACCAAAATGTCCTACACAAGAAAATCAGACAAACTAAAACTTCATCAAAATTAAGAGTTTCTGCTCTTCAAAGACACCATTAAGAGAATAAAAGGGAAATGAACTGAGAGAAAGCATTTGCAAATCACATTTCCCATATATTCTTTAATCCAGATAAGAAATCCTAAAATACACTAGTAAGAAAATCAACAACCTAATGAGAAAAAAAGTGGGCAAAAGATTTGAAGCAGACACTACAACAGAGATATGCAGATGGCAAGTAAAAACATGAAAAGATGCTCAAAATCATTTGTCTCTAGAGAAATAAAATTGAAAGCATGAGATACTAGTCATATCTATTAGAATGGCCATGATAAAAAGGACTTCACATATCAATGTTGACAGGGGTTTAAATAAACTACAACTCTCACACACTGCAGGTAGGCACATAAAATAGTACAACCACTCAGGAAAACAATTCAGCAGTTTCTTAAAAAGTTAAGCATATAACTACTATATAATCAGCAATTCCATTCTAGGTATTTAGTCAAGAGAAATGACAGCATATGTCCACACAAAGACTTATACACAAATATTCATAAAGCTTTATTTACAATAATCTAAAACTGAAATAACTCAAATGTTCATTAACAAGTAAATGGGTAAATAAATTGTGACATACCCATACGATGGAACACTACTGAAATAAGCAACAACATTGGCTGAAAATCTAAATCAGTTAGATTCACAGATCCCCTCCTCTTCTTGGAACAGCAGAATGGGAGATTTATTCTCTATAATGGATAAAACTCATGGTCTCTGGACTACAAAATAACAGGCAAATTTGAGGGAAGGGATACAAAATGGTATGAGGTAGTCATTAAAACATTTTTTCAGGACTATTTATTGAATGATTTTTCCTTTTCTTTCATCTTTCAAATATCAATTTTTTCTTATAGTAAATTCTTACATGCATTGCTCATCTATTTCTAGGTGTTTCCCTGTATTCATTGATTTCTCTATCCTGGCACCAGAATCATAGGTTTTTAGTATTATTTATAATTGGTGGTACATAGATCCTCTTACTGCTTCTTGTTTCACAATTTTTTTCTGCAAATTCCTCTAGATGCCTATGAAATAAGAGTACTAATATGAAGACTACAGATACAAAACCAGTTACCATATAATTTTAATACTATAAGAGAAAGCTCATGAATGCTCATCAAAAGGGCAAAAATTAATTAAGATTCACCTACACCATGGAATGTCAACTAACAAAGTAAATAAGTTTGATCTCTATGTATTGACCTTGAGAGTTAACCAAACATATTAAGTGAAAAAAGCAAAGCGCAGAATATTGTGTGTTAATGTCCTAAATGTTTTACATGTATTATTAACTCATTTATATCCACACATTATTGTTTCCATTGTATAAGATTTGCAGTAACATAGAAAAATGTATGCAAAAATACAAAATTCACCTCTGAATTATTTGAAGAGTCAAAATTATTATGTATTCACTTTCAAAGAAAAACAAAAAGACAATAAAAACAAGGGGAGAAAACACAGGTTTACTCCAGACTGTGAAGACCCTTATAACATGTCAAGAAACTTAGTCTTTATTCTGCAAGCAACCTGGAATTAAGAAGTATTATCAGAAAGATACTAAGCAGCAGAAAGATATTCAGATCAGTGTTTTAGAATGAAAGTTCTTGTAACATTTGGAAGGTGAACAGAGTGAACAAATTGGTGACAGGGAGTCAGGCTAATAAGTCAAGGGAAGGAACAAAGAAATCTAACTAATGGAGATACAATGGTGGAAAGAGAAGAGGGAGGAAATTCAAATAGATGTATCTAAAATAAAACCTATGGGAGAATGTATGCATATGACAGGATAAGAGCAAAAGAATGAAGTTTCTACCATGAATGAAATGCATGGATGATGAGATATTTCCATTAGAGAGAACTGCAAGGGAGGGGTGTCTTTTGGGGAAAGCCAAGCTTCAGTTAAGCTTAACTAAAACACGATATTGCTCAGGAATACATTCAGCAAAGGATGGAAAAGAAATGAGAAAATACTGTAAATTAGCTCAAACTATTTCTAAAATGTCCTGCACGTTATAAAACCTTATAAATAGTTAATAAGGGGGGCATGTGGGTGGCTTGGCAGGTTAAGCATCCAATTCTTAATTTCGGCTCACGTCATTATCTCAGGGTCATGAGATTTAGCCCCACGTGGAGCTCTGAGCTCAGCAAGTAGTCTGCTTGAGATTTTCTCTTTCCTGCTCCCCTTACCCCCCATACTCGCTCGCATGCACTCGCGCACTCTCTCAAATAAATCTTTAAGAATAAATAGTTAATAAGGGGAGATACTGATATTTATAACTAAAATTAGATTCAGAGTCTATAGATTTGATTTACCCATTCCATTCTCCATTCACCATTATCAGAAAAAAACAATTAAGATAGCATGAAAAAAATCTCTAGTGCATGTCTGCTTTCCTAAATAGAATGGATGTGGATACATACAATCTTTTTATAAACAATGAAGTTTAGCATAGAATTTTAGCATATATGTAAATATATTTGACTGCACCTATTGACAGAGCCAGTAGGCACATATCCATGTATCCATAGCACATTCACACATATTTGAAACACTATAAATAAGCCAGACCCAAAGCTTCCAACTAAAAACTTAATATAAAAAATAAAACTTGATGGTTAAAAGCTCAAGCTTCGTGCTAATGTTCTACTTCATTCCAGCTTTTTGCACTGCACTCCTCTTGTTTCTCAACAATAATCCGCAAATTTAAAAAGAGGGCCCATATTAACATAGATTTGTTTTATAAAATGCAAGAGTTTCTAAGTAGTTGTAAATGCTTATTACGTAATCCCAAAAAAGGGCGATTTATAGATCTTTGGTGTTAATCTAATATGCACTCAATTCCAACTCCTATACCTACTTATCAATATTTTAAATTCTGTTTGTAGGAATTCTTGCCCAGGACGAATGCTCTGAGCCAATCAGAGATCCCCAATTACCAAAGATTTAATTTCCTTTGTTAAGTATTTGTACTTGTGCAACAAACTGGATTAGTATGTTTTAGAACAAACATAAACAAAATAGGTTTTCTATAGAACTTTCAAATAATCAGGACAGTCATGAGTCAGAATGTTTTACTCCCTGAGCTTTCACATACCAGAGAAGACTGTTCATAAATAAACTGTAAGCCTGAGTTTCTTGGGCCAATATTCGCAAGTATAGTAAGATTTAGGCACAGCAACTCCACAAATTGATCATTACACCCTCTACCAACTTATGGGAAATATCCACCAGCAACATAAGACTGCTTCAGCTTTTTTAAAATTTAAAGTCAATTAATTAACATATAGTGTATTATTAGTTTCAGAGGTAGAAGTCAGTGATTTATCAGTCTTATATAATACCCAGTGCTCATTACACCACATAACCTCCATGTCCGCCACCCAGTTACCCCATCCCCCCACCCATCTCCCCACCAGCAACCCTCAGTTTGTTTCCTATGATTAAGAGTCTCTTATGGTTTATCTCCCTCTCCGATTTTATCTTGTTTTATTTGTATAAATAAATCTTCTGTTTTCTTAAATTACACATGTGAGTGAGATCTTCTGTTTTCTTAAATTCCACATGTAAGTGAGACCATAGGATAATTGTCTTTCTCTAATTGACTTATTATGCATAGCATAATACCCTCTAGTTTCATCCATGTCATTGCAAATGGCAAGATTTCATTTTTTGATGGTTGAGTAGTATTCTATCATATATAACACATCTTCTTTATCCATTCATGTGTCGATGGATATCTGGGCTCTTTCCATAGTTTGGCTATTGTGGACATTGCTGCTATAAACATTGGGGTGCAGGTGTCCCTTTGTATCACTACATTTGTATCTGTGGTAAATACCCAGCAGTCAAGACTGTTTCAGCTTTTCTTGATTCTCTTCTTGACTCCTGACACTTGAAATCACTCCAGGGTTCCAGATATAGACTCATAGAGGATATGCATCAAATGCTTCAGGCGGGGTCAAAATATGTAGGAATGGTCTTCTAACACATCAGATAATTTCAAGCAATGCAAAACAAAGTCCCTCTTCTTTGTAGTTTGTATCTCAATAGTTTGCTTCCATTTTTGGATGAACCAAACAGACATACACATGCTTTGGAGCACTGTAAGTTCTCATCTCTACAGTGATGATATAATTTTATTATCATGAACTTCTATTATCATTGGAAGTGTCTCATATGAATCAAATGTATCTAGAATAATGTGGCCATACATGTAAATATAAAGTTTCCAGTTAATGTTTCCACATTTAAAGAAGTTCCAGTTGTTTCCATATTAAAAAATTAAAAAGAGATAAATGAGTTTTAATATATTTTAATCTAGCATATTCAAAATATTATCATTTCAACACATATCCAATATAAAATTGAAGTATTTTTACATTCCTTTTTGTACCGTTTCCAAAATCAGAGTTGATTTTACACTTATAGAACATTGCAATTAAGACTAGTGATATTACAAGTGCTTGATAACCACAGGTGAACAGTGGCTACTTCACTGTACAACACAGGGAAGGTCCTATTATTCCCAGGGAAAAAGAGAAAACTTAAGATTAACTCTGATAATTTAAAATGTTTTCTAAAAGTAACTGAAAACATTGGCTTTATGGTAAATAAATGGCTCATTTGAATAAGTCACAGAAAATGTAACAATTTCTCATCTTTTAGGCAAAACTATGTAACAGACCTAGTACACAGTCAAAATGGAGACTATAAATGCACATTTTACATAAGTGGGTTTACATAGGAAACACCATAGCCAAAATTACAATAACCAAACCTTTTTTTTTTTTAATATTTTATTTATTTATTTTACAGAGAGAGAGAGACAGCCAGCGAGAGAGGGAACACAGCAGGGGGAGTGGGAGAGGAAGAAGCAGGCTCCCAGCAGAGGAGCCTGATGTGGGGTTCGATCCCAGAACGCCGGGATCACGCCCTGAGCCGAAGGCAGACGCTTAACGACTGCGCCACCCAGGCGCCCCATAATCACACATTTTCTAATGAATAATATGCACCTTGAATTGCTTGATGCATATTTCAATAACATATTCACACAGCAAACCAGAACTGGCCAACTATGAGCAGAAATAACTCCTTTAGTTATAATCCCGCAACTTATGATCTCTTTACTACATATATATAGTATATGCCACAAAACAGGATTTTAGAATATGAGAAAGAATTTGAAACCATGCAGAGAACCACAGAGTTGAGAAAACATGAGAGGAAAACTAGAGCATCTATTTCAACCTAGTTTCAACTTTGTCACTAGTACTAAAAGTATAAAACATATTCCTCCCAGCCCTCATCTTCTCTTCTTCACCTGGACATATAATTCCTGAAAAATAAACCAACTGACAAGGCAGATTAATCTCTCACTGTTATGCAAACATTGATTTTGGTGGCAAGTTTTCTTCTTATCCTCATTCTCTTCTTAAATAACAGTATTTCCAAAGGTACTGTGGTAGGCAGAATAATGTTATCCCAAAGATATCCCATACCTTAATCCTTGGAGTATGTGACTATGTTATGTTGCATGGCAAAGGGGATTTCAGGTGGCAGATGGAATTGCTAATCAGCCGACCTTATCCCAGATTTTTTTTTTCTTAAACAACTGCGTTTACTAGAACCACTAAAATAATGAGAGGATCATTCTTGTCCTGTTGATAAATTTTATGGCATTTTATACCATGTAGTATGATGTTTGCTGTCGGATTCTCATGGATACCTTTCCACCACATTAAAGGAAACATTTGTTCTGTCAGTAATGAACAAAAAGACGAAGAATAGAATAATAAAAAACACAGACTTAGGATTCAAAGTTCAAATGTTGGTTCCATCTGTAACTGCATGACGTTGATAGGATTATCTAACCACTTTGTGCCTCAGTTTCCTTATCTATAAAATAAGCAAACCAGTACTAGCTACTTCACAGGGTTGTTAGGAAGATTACATTATACGGTCCATGTAAAGTGCTAGATCAGTGCCTGACACAGACTAATCATCGTTTCTATAGAAAGACTAATCCAGAATACTCTTAAGGTTTGTTAAATTTGTTTAGTATATTATTCAGGATGATCATATAGGTTTTTCCCTTTTAAGACATTAACATATTCAATTCCTGGTAAGAACCATCTTTATACTCCTAGAAGTAAGTCTGTCTCCCCGTGGTATACATATATATAGATTTAATATAATCCTGGATCACTATTTGTAATTTAGGATTTTGCATCCTTATTCATATGTAAAATTGGTCTCCAGTTTTCTTATCTCTTTCATTTCAGTTTTGGTATCAGAGTTAAGTTAACTGAAGAGTTTTCTGTCTTTTTCTAATCTCCAGAATAAATCAACTAACAGAGAAACGAAATTGTCTATTACTTGAAAATTTGAAAGAACAAACGTAAAATAATCTAGGACTAGTGTTTCTGTGGAGTAAATCCTAAAAATTTCCAGTGTGTTCTATGGTTACTGAATTATCAATACAGTCACCTGAGACACCTAATTGACATTTTTCTAGGAAGTCAATTATTTCCATTTATGTTTTCTAATTTATAGATTAAAAACTATATATATTTTTATTTATTATCTTCTATACTTGCAATTCCATCACCATTTTCATGCCTAATGTTCTGTATTATTTTTTTCTTTGGGTTTGCCTGGATGGGTCTATTTTATTGTCATATTCAAAGACAGAGTTAGTAGCTTTATTTTTATCAAACATCTACCAGATGAGTTATTTATTCATGACTTGTTTACTTAGTAATTTACTACTTTCTGGAGTTTTTTTTGTTTTGTTTGTTTGTTTGTTTGTTTGTTTGTTTTTAAGAGAGAGAGAGAGAATGTGCTGGGGCAGGAGGGAGCGGTGGGGAGAAAGAGAAGCTTAAGCAAGATCCATGCCCAACACAGAGCCTGATGTGGGCCTTGATCTTACCCTGAAATCATGACCTGAGTTGAAATCAAGAGTCAGACACTTAACTGACTGAGCCTCCCAGGCACCCCAATTTACTATTTTCTGTTCTTAACTGTAACAATTCAACCATACAACTTTTTATTATATTCTTTATTCTAGCTCTTTAGTTGAATGCTTATTCTTTCCTATTTAAAAATAAAAGCATTACAGGCTATGACATTGCTATTGAGTAGGATTTTGTCCATATCACTTAGGTTTTGACAAGTCATATTTTCATTTCAATTATTACACACATATAGTTTATAAAATTCAATTTTGATTTCCTTTTTATACCGAAAATCAGTGCTTGCTTTTAAATTTATAAGTGCTTAGATTTGTTGCCTTTTAATAATATATTTCTAGTTGTAACACATTACAGTCAGAGGGTATAATTATTCAACTTCAAATTTCTTTAGATGTTCTTTGAAAACTAGTATGTAGTTTTCTTATGTTATATGAGCACTAAAAAGTATATTTGTTGTTCTTAAAGGTGAGATATATTTTTAAAACTTCTTAATTACATAAGTCATACCATCTATAAACCTATCTTGTGTACTCCATCATCAAAATTTGGATAGAAACAGGAATTTATTTGCCAAGAAAGGTGTCCTATCATAAAACCAGCATGTGACCTCCTCTTTGATGATTCTGTGTTTGGCCCCAACACAGACTGTCCTGCGCTTGTTATCAGTGATGTTGAAAACTAGCCTACTCAGAGTAGTACCACATGGAAATCCAGGCCATAGTTACCAATGCCTGAGTCATATTTGATCCCCAGATTGATGTACTCCTGGACTCCAAAACCAAAGTTTCTAGTATCAAAGAAGTTATTTTTTCCTTTTCTTAATGAAGATTTTATTTATTTAATTTTAGAGAGAGAAAGAGAGCGGACATGTGAGCAGGGATGGGGGGAGCAGAGGGAGAGAAAGAATTTCAAGCAGACTCCCTGCTGAGCGCAGAGCCCAACAGGGGGCTTGATCTTATGACTCTGAGATCATGACCTAAGCTGAAATCAAGAGTTAGACGCTTAGCCACCAAGGCACCCCAAGAAGTTATTTTTCCTTAACTCACACTCCTGCACCTTTAGACCTTTCTCTATGATTTCTTCTGCCTTGGCCCCATGGACTGTGCAACGGACAGCAATTTTTTCATTTCTCCTGATGCCAAAGGATCTGATGGTGTATTTAGTTTTGGAGAACACAGGGGTCTGGCCTGTGAGCTACTCCAGCACCTTGGCTGCCTGACTCAGTCTCTCTCCACTCTCCCCCACACAGATGTTGAGGCAGAGCATGTGGATGCAAAGTTCCTGCATGGGGTTCTCCTTTTCACCTTGATCTTGCTCTATGGTGGAGAACAGGAAGACAAAGTCTGTCATTGAACTATTATCACATTTTCTTTGGGGCACCTGGGTGGCTCAATCGGTTAAGCATCTGCCTTTGGCTCAGGGTCCTGGGATCGAGCCCCACTGAGCTGGGAGCCTGCCTCTCCCTCCACTTCCCACTCATGCTCTCTCTCTCTATCTCTGTCTCTCTCTCAAATAAATAAATAAAATCTTTAAAAATAAAAATAATTGTCTTTGTATTTCTAAATTTGCCTCACATTTTGTTTTTCAGTTAAGCAAAAGAATGACATATCATCTTTATGGATTACATATTTTATTATTACCATATTTTATCATTAATGTTATATAATACTCTTCATTTTGAATTATATTTTGTTGGCTATTAATATTGCTACCTAAGTTTTCTCTTTCTTTCTATTTAACTGGTAAGGTGTTGACTAGCCATTTATTTTCCTTCTATTTCTGTCACGTTATCTTGGCTACATCTCTTAAAAACAGCCATAACTGCAGTTGGCTTTCTTTGTTTTACAATCTGAAAAGCTTTGACTTTTAATATGTTCACATTTGGTATTATTCTTGTGACTGAAATTTATGTAGTCTTTATTTTCGTTTCCTACTCTTCGTACTCTTTCTTCAGTTTTCAAACATTTTATTTCTATTAGTCTTTTAGTTTTTACAAATACATTAAACTTGTATTTCTTATTGATGTCAAGAATTAAATTATAACTATGTTCATCCTTAACAAAGTATAATTTGCATTTTTCTTCTCTTACTTTCAGCCCAAAGGCTTGATCAAATAGTGTGGAATTTTAATGCCATACCATTACTTCCTCTTTATGACATTAGAGAAACATTTAATAATTGTGTTATATCTGACAACCATATTATCAACAGTGATTTATGTTTACTGGTTTCCTTGTAACTATGGTTTCTTACAGATTCAATAAGATTTTATGGCCTTTATCCATTCATCTATCCATGGTCATCTGCACTGCCTCCATAACTTGGCTATTGTAAATAATGCTGCAATAAACACAGTGGTGCATATATCTTTTCAAATTAGTGTTTTTGTATTCTTTGGTAAATATCCAGTAGTGGAATTACTGGATCATATGGCACTTCTGTTTTTAATCTTTTTGAGGAACTTCCATACTGTTTTCCCCAAAGCTGTACAGGTTCACAATTCCCACCAACAGTGCATAAGGAATCCTTTTTCACCACATCCTCACCAACACTTGTTTCTTGTGTTGTTGATTTTATCCATTCTTACATGTGTGAGGTGCTTTGTCATTCAGTTTTGATTTCCATTTCCCTAATGATGAGAGATGTTAAGCATCTTTTCATGTGTTTGCTAGCCATCTCGGTGTCTTCTTTAGAGAAATGTCTGTTCATGTTTTCTGCCCATTTTTTAATTGGGCCTTTTGGGGATTTTTTGGTGTTGAGTTGTAATCACTTCTTTATACATCTGAGCTACTGGCCCCTTACTGGATAAGTTATTTGCATATCTTTTCCCGTTCAGTATGTTGTCTTTAGTTCTATTGTTTGCTTTGTTGTGCAGAAGTTTTATGTTGATATGGTCCCAATAGTTTATTTTTGCTTTTGTTTCCTTTGCCTCAGGAGACCTATCTAGAAGAATGTTGCTATGGTCAATATCAGAGAAATTACTGCTTGTGCTCTACTCTAGAATTTTTACGGTTTCAGGTCTCACATTTAGATCTTTAATTCATTATGAGTTTATTTTTGTGTATGGTGTAGGAAAGTGTAGCTGTCTTTTGAATGTAGCTGTCCAGTTTTCCCAACACCATTTGTTGAAGAGAATGTCTTTTTCCCATTGGATATTTTTGCCTTATTTATCGAAGATTAATTGAAGATGTAATCATGATTTCTGGGTTTTTTATTCTGTTCTAATGATCTATCTGTTTTTGTGCCAGTACCATACTGTTTTGATTACTACATTTGCTATTCTGTTCTATTGATCTATGTGTCTATTGTTGTACCAGTACCATACTGTTATGATTACTACAGCTTTGTAGTTTATCTTGAAATCTGGGATTGTGATTTCCCAGTTTTGTTCTTCTTTTTTCAAGATTGCTTTGGCAATTTGGAGTCTTTTGTGGTTCCATACAAATTTTAAGATTGTTTGTTCTAGTTCTGTGAAATATGCGGTTGGTATTTTGATAGGGATTACATTAAATGTGTGGACTGCTTTGAGAAGTATAGACATTTTAACAATATTTATTCTCTCAATCCATGAGCATGGAATATCTTTCCATTTCTTTGTGTTGTCTTCGATTTCTTTCAACAGTATTTTATAGTTTAAAGATTACATGTTTTAAGGAGGGAGGCAAGATGGGGGAAGAGTAGGAGACCTCATTTCATTTGCTCTCTTGAATTTAGCTAGGTATCTATCAAAACATTCTGAACACCTATGAATTCAACCTGAGATTTAAGAAAAGATTGCTGGAATTCTACAAGTAGAACAGCAACCACTTTCTGCAACCACATTGCTGCAAGAATAGCAACCACTTTCTGCAAGATGCAGAGAAGTGAATCTAAGGAGATATATATCAGAAGATAAACAGCAGTGGGGGGAGGGGGCGGGGAGAGCCTCCGTAAGACAGCTACCAGAAAGTGATTTAGCAGCAGAGTGCAAAATCAGAACTCTTAGAAGTCTGCTCCAGTGCAGACATCCCTGCCTGAAAGGAGCTGGGGTGGCAAAGCAGGGCAGAATCCTGGGTGGAACACTGTGGTCTCAGGATCCCCAGGCTCACAGAAAAAACAAGGGTGCCTGAGCTGGCAGAGTTCCCAAGCACTGGAGCAGGGAAACCGGCTGCAGTCAGGGAGACTGGGAGTGGGCTCTTAGCTCAGTTTGCCATAAACCCTGAACTGTATCACAATCAGGAGACAGCTATCCATGTGGGGGTCCTGCAAAGGGTAAAAACATGACTCTCCGCCTTTTCCCCAAAGGGGTGGCATGGGTTTGCACATGATCTGGTGACCACTCTCCAGGTGGGGGCAGAGGGCAGAAACGGGGCAACCCTCCTCCCTCTGCACCACCCCCCCCGAAGAACAGCACAAGTGTGCACCACAGGAATCTGCAGAGTTTGGAACACACAAAAGTGAAGACTGCTTTTTTACAGAAGAGACTGGGACCCAATCTTAGCTTCGGGACTGGAGATAACGGCGCACCATTTTATTTGCATCCACTAAAGCACTGTGGAAAGCCTTCAGGGAACAAAAGCCACACAGAACAACCCCAAGCATTTTACACTGAGCCTGTCCTGCTGGCAAGGAGCACCGCAATTACACCCAGGCAAAGACACCTCAGAATCAGTGAAGCAGCCCCCCCCCCCAGAAAATGGACTGGAATATCAGGCAAATACCAAGTTTACAGAGCATACAGAACTGCAAAACTCCAGCACTAGGGGAAAATAGTATACAGAATTTGATGTTCTTTATCATGATTCTTTTATCTTTCAGTTTAAAATTTTCCTTTTCTTTTTTCTTTTTTTTCCTTTTCAACTAGTTTTTTATGTTATCAACTCTTGTTTTTTTTGTCTTGTTTTAACTTTCATTTTTACATTTACATTTTATAGATATATTCTTCATTTTTGGCTTCCTTTCACTGTATTCAATTTATTTATATATATAAATATATGCCTAAATATATACCTAAATTATATATATAGCTTTCCTTACAATTTTGGGATTTAGTGTCTTCTAATAGACCAAGATACACACAGGACCAAGTGGATCACCCTGTTTTGTCCACCTGAGAGATTATACTCTCACTTCCCCTAACTCTTTTTGTTTCCTTTTCTGTACTTCTTTGGTTTTTGACCTATTCAGATTTGTCTAGTGTGTATTTCACTTGGGTCATGGCTGATATTTTTTATTTTGTTTTCTTATTCATCCATTCTTCTCTGGGCAAAATGACTAAGAGGAGGATTTCACAACAAAGGAAGGAACAAGAGGTAATACTTTTTGCAACAGATCTAATTGACATGGATATAAGTTAAATGTCAGAGCTGGAATTCAGGGTAACAATTATAAAGTTACTAGCCAGGCTTGAATAAAGCATAAAAGACACCAGAGAATCTCTTACTGCAGAAATAAAATCTAATCAGGTCACAATTAAAAACGCTTTAACTGAGATGCAGTCTAAAACTGATGCTCTAACAGCTAGGGTAAATAAGGCAGAAGAGAGAGCCAGTCACATAAAAGACAAGAAGATAGTATGGAAGGAAGTTGAGGAAAATTGAGAAAAACAACTAATGGACCATGAGGGGAGGCTTCGAGAAATCAGTGATACCATAAAGTGAAACAATATTAGAATTATTGGGGTCCCAGAGAAAGAGGAAAGAGAGAAAGGGAGAAAGAGGGGCAGAAGGTATATTTGACCAATCATAGCTGAGAACTTCCCTAATCTTGGACAAAGCAGGAAAGAATATCCGACAGAAAAAGGACAGTATTTTCAATAAATGCTGCTGGGAAAACTGGACAGCCACACGTAGAAGAATGAAACTGGACCATTTCCTTACCCCATACACAAAGATAAACTCAAAATGGTTGGAAGACCCAAATGTGAGACAGGAATCCATCAAAATCCTAGAGAAGAACACAGGCATCAACCACTTTGACCCTAGCCACAACAACTTCTTACTAGACATGTCTCAAAAGACAGAGGAAACAAAAGCAAAAACGGGGACTTCGTCAAGATAAAAATCTTCTGCAGAGCAAAGGAAACAGTTGACAAAACTAAAAGGCAACCTACAGAATGGGAGAAGATATTTGCAAATGACATACCAGATAAAGGGCTAGTATCCAAGATCTATGAAGAACTTAATCAAACTCAACACCCAAAGAACAAATTAATCCAGTCAAGAAATGGGCAGAAGACATGAACAGACATTTCTTCAAAGAAGATATCCAAATGGCCAATAGACACATGAAAGAATGCTCCACATCACTTAGCATTAGGGAAATACAAAGCAAAACCGCAGTGAGATGCCACCTCACACCAGTCAGAATGGCTAAAATTAACAACACGGGAAACAACAAATGCTGGTGAAGATGCAGAGAAAAGGGAACCCTCTTACACTGTTGGTGGGAATGTAATCTGGTATAGCTACTTTAGAAATCAATGTAGAGGTTCCTCAAGAAATTAAAAATTGAGCTACCCTATGACCTAGCAATTGCACTACTAGGTATTTACCCCAAAGATACAATTGTAGTGACCTGAAGGGGCACCTGCACCCCAATGTTTATAGCAGCAATGTCCACAATAGCCAGACTGTGGAAAGAGCACAGATGTCCGTCAAGAGATAAAGAAGATGTGGTGTGTATATATGAAATAGAATATTACTCAGCCATCAGAAAGGATGATTACTTACCAATTATATTGCATGGATGGAACTGGAGGTTATTATGTTGAGCTAAATAAGTCAATCAGAAAGACAATGATCATATGGTTTCACTCATACGTGGAATTTAAGAAACAGCACAGAGGATCATAGGGGAAGGGTGGAAAAACCAAATAGGAAGTCATCAGAGAGGACAAAAAACCATGAGAGACTCTTAGCTCTAGGAAACAAACTGAGGGTTGCTGGAGGGGAGGGGAGGTGGGTGGGAGGATGGGGTAAATGGGTGGTGGGCACATGATATGATGAGCAATGGGTATTATACGCAACTGATGAATTACTGAACACTACAATTGAAACTAATGATGTACTATATGTTACCTGAATTTAAAAAATTAAGAATGAATGAATGAATGAATGAATGAATGAATGAATAGTACAGGTCTTTCACCTCCTTGGTTAAATTTATTCTTACTATTTTTTGGTGCAATTGTAAATGAGATTGCTTTCTTATTTCTCTTTCTGCTATTTCATTATTAGTGTATAGAAATGCAATGGATTTCTGTATATTGATTTTGTATCCTATGAAATTTCCAAATTCATTTATCAGTTCTAGTAGGTTCTTGGTGAAGTCCTTAGGGTTTTTTTTTTTTTTAAGATTTTATTTATTTGAAACAGAGAGAAACAGCGAGAGAGGGAACACGAGCAGGGGGAGTGAGAGAGCAGGCTTCCCACTGAGCAGGGAGCCCAATGGGGGGCTCAATCCCAGGACCCTGGAATCATGACCTGAGCGGAAAGCAGATGCTTAAAGACTGAGCCACCCAGGCACCATTTAAGCTTTTCTACACATAGTGTGTCATCTGAAAATAGTAAAGTTTTACTTCTTCCTTACCAATTTGCCATTTATTCCATTTTTTTGTCTGATTGCTGTGGCAAGGACTTCCAGTACTATGTGCAATAAGAGTGGTGAGAGTAGGCATCCTTGTTTTGTTCCTGACCTTAGCAGATAAGTTCTCAGTTCTTCCCCATCGAGTATGATGTTTGTTGTGGGTTTTTCATATATGGCCTTTATATTAAACCTACTTTGTTGAGGGTTTTTGTCATGAATGGATGTTGTACTTTGTCAGATGTTTTTTCTGCATCTACTGAAATGATCACATGGTTTTTATCATTTCTCTTATCCATGTGATCGTGTTGATTGATTTGCAAATACTGGACTACCTTTGTATCCCAGGAATAAAACTCACCTAATCATGGTGAATAATGTTTTTACTGTGTTATTGAATTCACTTTGCTAGTATTTTGTTGAGGATTGTTCTGTCAATGTTCATCAGAGATACTGGCATATAATCCTCTTTTATTGTAATGTCTTTATCTGATTTTGGCATCATGGTAATGCTGGCCTCAAAGAATGAAACTGGAAGCTTTCCTTCCTCCTATATTTTGGGATTGGTTGAGAAGAACAGGTATTAATTCTCCTTTAAATTGTTGGTAGGCTCCTATACTGTTGATGGGAATACAGATTGGTGCAGCTAGTCTGAAAAACAGTATGGCGGTTCCTTAACAAGTTAAAAACAGAACTACCTTATGACCCAGTAATTGTACTACTAGGTATTTATCCAAAGGATACAGGCATAGTGATTCAAAAGGGCACATGTACCCCAAAGTTTATAGCAGCACTATTAACAATAGCCAAAGTATGGAAAGAGCCAAAATGTCCATCAACTGATGAATGGATAAAGAAGTGGTATACATACACACACATACACACACACACACACACACACACACACACACACAGGAATATTACTCAGCCATCAAAAAGAATGAAATCTTGCTATTTGCAGTATGTCAATGGAATTAGAGTATATTATGCTAAGTGAAATAAGTCAGAGAAAGACAAACACCATATGATTTCACTCATATATAGAATTTAAGAAACAAAACAGATGAACATAGGGGAAGGAAAGGAAAAATAAAATAAGATAAATACAGAGAAAGAGAGGCAAACCATAAGAGACTCTTAACTATAGAGAACAAACAGGGCTGCTGGAGGAGAGGTGAGTGGGGGGATGGGCTAAGTGGGTGATCGGCATTAAGGAGGGCATTTGTTGTGATGAGCACTGGGTGTTACATGTAAGTGATGAATCACAAGATTCTACTCCTGAAACTAATACTACACTATATTGTTAACTAACTTGAATTTACATATAGTCTTGAAGAAAAAAAAAAATAAAAAAATAAATGTTTGATAGAATACACCTATGAAGCCAACCACCTGGCCCTGGACTTTGTTTGCTGGGATTTTTTTTTTTTAATATTTTATTTATTTATTTGGGGGCGCCTGGGTGGCTCAGTCGTTGGGCATCTGCCTTTGGTTCAGGGCATGATCCCGGAGTCCTGGGATAGAGCCCCACTTTGGGTTCCTCCACTGGGAGCCTGCTTCTTCCTCTCCCACTCCCCCTGCTTGTGTTCCCTCTCGCTGGCTGTCTCTATCTCTGTCGAATAAATAAATAAAATCTTTTAAAATAAATAAATAAATAAATATTTTATTTATTTATTTGAGAGAGAGAGAGCATGAGAGCACAAGTGGGGAAGGGGCAGAGGAAGAGGGAGAAGCAGGCTCCCCGATGAGTAGGAAGCCCAACATGGGACTCGATCCCAGGACCCTGGGATCATGACCTGAGCCTAAGGCAGGCGCTTAACCCACTGAGACACCCAGGCGCCCCTATTTGCTGGGAATTTTTAAATCGTTTGTCCAATTTCATTCCTGGTAATCGGTAAACAATCTGTTCAAATTTTCCATTTCTTCCTGCTTCAGTTTTGGTAGGTTATGTGATTCTAGGTCTTTATCCATTTTTTTTCTAGTTTGTCCAATTTGTTGGCATATAATTTTTCACAATATTCTCCTATAATCCTTTGTATTTTTGTGGTGTCAGTTGTTATTTCTCCTCTTTCATTTGTGATTTTGTTTGAGTCCTTTTTTTTTTTTAATGAATCTCATTAAATGTTTATCAATTTTGTTGTTCTTTTCAAAGAACCAGCTCCTGGTTTCATAGATCTGTTCTTTTGGGGTTTTTTGGTCTATTTCATCCATTTCTGCTCTAATCTTTATTTTCCCTTCCTTCTACTGGCTTGGGGTTTTGTTTGTTCTTCTTTTTCTAGCTCCTTTAGCTGTAAGATTAGGTTGTTCATTCAAGATTTTTCTTGCTTCTTAAGGTAGGCCTATATTGACATAAAACTTCCCTCTGGAACTACTTTTGCTGTATCCTAAACATTTGGGCCATTGTGTTTTCATTTTCATTTGTCTCCACATATTTTTTTTTAATTTCCTCTTTGATTTCTTGGTCAACCCATTCATTGTTTAGTAGCATGTTATTCAAGCTCCAGGTGTCTGTGTTCTTTCCAGATTTTTTCTTGTGGTTCAATTCTAGTTTCATAGCATTTTGGTCAGAAAGGATACATGGTATGACTTTGATTTTTTTTAATTTGTTGAGGCTTGTTTTGTAGCCAAACATGTGATCTATTCTGGAGAATGTACCATATGCACTTGAAAAGAATGTGTATTCTGCTGTTTTAGGATAGAATGTTCTAAATGTATTTGTTAGATCCATCTCGTCCAATGTCATTCAAAGCCACTGTTTCCTTGTTAATATTCTGTTTGGATGATATATCCATTGATGTAAGTGGAGAGTTAAAGTCCCTACTATTATTGTATTACTAACAATTAAGATACTGATTCTGGTTCAACTTCATTTGTCCAAAGAACTTCTTGAGGAATTTTGTCTGATATATCTGCCTTGATACTACAAAAAATATCTACACATGTATAAACTGAATGCATATAATAGAATCAAAAAAATTTTTTACCTTGATATTCTGAATACACTGCTCCACTATCTTCTAGCATCTGCTGTTATAATCAGGACGACCATGGTCAATTTGATTCTCTCTCCCTTTTAAATACTACCTGCTTTTTCAGTCTGGATTCTTGTAATATGATTTTTGTCCCTAGGATTCAGAAATTCTGCCAGGATATATCTAAGTGCAGGTCTTTTCCCTCCAACAGTTTTGGTTAGCACTTTCTGCACTTTCAATTTAAAGATTCAAATTCGTCTTCATCTTGGGGAAATGTTATTTTGCTTTTATTACTGTTTCCTCTATCTACTTATTCTCTCTTTCTAGAACATCTATGACTAGAATGTTAGATCCCCTGGATGTATCATATACACCTTTTTTTCCTCTAATTTCTCTGTGTTTTTTTTCCTGCCTTCTGAAACAACTATTTTAATCATATTTTTAATCAGTGGTTTATTTTCCAAAAATGTCCACTTGTTGGACCCTAGTGCGCACACTGCATCAGAACAAGCCCAGCCGATCAGGATGATCGCAGACGTCCAGCTCGCCATTTTCACCAACATGCTGGGCATGTCACTCTTCCTGCTTGTCGTTCTCTATCACTACGTGGCTGTCAACAATCCCAAGAATCTGGGGCGCCTGGGTGGCACAGCGGTTAAGCGTCTGCCTTCGGCTCAGGGCATGATCCCGGCGTTATGGGAACGAGCCCCACATCAGGCTCCTCCGCTGGGAGCCTGCTTCTTCCTCTCCCACTCCCCCTGCTTGTGTTCCCTCTCTCGCTGGCTGTCTCTATCTCTGTCGAATAAATAAATAAAATCTTTAAAAAAAAAAAACAATCCCAAGAATCAAATAATCAGACAATTAATTAATGGCCATAGATAGAAACACTATAAAAGATAGGTATGGAGTGCTACAAAGACAAATAACAGGGAATCTTTGGTGAGTTTTATCCATCTTACGAGTTTTCTCATAGTTTTTAGCTAAATAAAGGATATCTGCTCCCAAGCCACCAAAATAATGTAAGCTAACCAGGCTAACTTCTGGTGGCAATACCAAATCTAAACTCTGATGCCCTACTTTATCATGACACGGATTCAAAAGAGCCACCAATTCTATCATTAAAGTATCTTAGGTAGGGATGCCTGGGTGGCTTAGTCATTAATCATCTGCCTTCAGCTTAGGTCATTGGGATCGAGCCCTGCATCGAGCCCTACATGGAGCCCTGCATCAAGCCCCGCACTGGGCTCCCTGCTCAGTGGGGTGCCTGCTTCTTCCTCTCCCACTCTCCCTGCTTGTGTTGCCTCTCTCACTGTGTCTCTCTCTGTCAAATAAATAAATATATTTTTTTCAAATTATCCTAAGCATCTCTAAGTACCAGACACTATCTTAGATGCTTTAGGACTACAAAGGAACATTCACTTACGAAATATCTCAAAATAGTTTACTGAATGTCTGATATGCTAGGCATTGGAGACGTTTCTAGATAAGAATTAGTTTCCACCATTTCTCAGAAAATTTACATTTTTTTGAATTCCAAATCCCCCCTCAAAAAAAATCAGTCCAGAAATAAGGAAAATCAGAACTAAAAAAATGTATTATAATTCTGCTGTGAGAATTAAAGCTTAACAACATGGAGACATTACTGGTTAAAAGAACATACAGATGTCAAGCTGGCAACAAGAGCAGTAAGTGCTGACACAACACAAGGAGTAGAAGGTTAAGGTCAACATTTTTAGGAACCAGGGCAGGCAAACCGAAAAGAAAGAGGGTCACAATTTAATTGGTCAATTTTGTTTGTAACTGTTGTCAAGTTATGTGTGTCCATGGCCCTATTTGCTGGTAAGAGTAAATCACTCTTAAAAATAAAATAAATATTAACATACGCATAAGATACTTTATACAAATCCTATGAGTAGTATTTCAAGAAATAACAAGTTTTAGAAGCAAAGTAAGTCCTTACATTAGCAATTTGCCATGTGATTCTGTGTGGCCTATTAAGCTTTACTAGGTCTGAATGTTACATAATTTGAAAAACCCACTAACCATTCACTGGTGTTTTCTAGTGTTTGAATATACACTGGCGGCTGTTCTTCTTTATAAATACTACTAAATTTATTATTTCTCATATAGTATATGAAATTTTAGATATTTATAATAATGAATATAACATATGAAGAGTGCTATATTTTAAGAACAACTTATGCTTTCAGAAATTCTCAAGAATTTCTAGGAATTAGGATTTCTTGTTCCTGAATCCCAAAGATTAATATTTATTGGGAATTTGAAAACACTATTTGGACTTCCTTCCTCTTTGGAGTTCTGAGTTTAGAAAACAAATACAAACGTGGACATCAAAAAAAAAAAGTGTTACAGGTCTTATGATACAATTCTACAATGAAGACACAAAGGCAAAAAACAGGACAAATCAGCCTGTAAAAGTCTGGAGAAGGCTTCATAAAAAAGGGAGATGAGTGCTTCAGTTGTGTCCTAAAGACAAAACAAAAAACAAAAAACCCTATTTTCCAGGTAGAGTAGAACGACATATAAGGTTGCTGACAGTAATACATACATAGGGAAGACTTTGTGCAAAGGCTAGGGTCATGAAAGTCTCTCAAGAATCTCAGGTCATCTACTGAGATGATCAAATATATATGTTAGAAAGAGTTCTCTGGAAGACACAAGGAGGATGGTTTCAAAAGTGTGTGTGACTGGGGATTAGTAGAGCAATCAGACTACCACAGTCATTAGGCACATTCCATGAACAATACAACTCTACGTATTGTTGAAGATCCATTCATATCTGACCGGTGTAGAGAGAAATTTGTAAGTAAGTAGAAATAGATGTATTAAGTTATAAATTGTAAAATAACAAATAATATTTTTAGAGAGAGAGAAGGATGATACTGATCTCTTCATATCTTCACATAATCACTTAAAATAAAGAAGAAAACCAATATTTTAAAAAATCCCAAGTATAGTAAATCAAATTGTTAAGAAGAGCATTTTCTTTAAAAAGAGGTATCTAGTTACCCTGTCAATGACCCTCCTAAAGAATCTAAGGACACCTTATTCGTTCTCTAAGTCTTGTTACCCTCCTGATTCAAATTAACCTATAATTAAAAATACAGAATCAATAGAATTATTTTTAGTTGTCCATAAGTACCTAATTGTTTTCATTGCTATTTTTCTTTCAGATTATATTTAGGAAAATCAATTTATTAGATGAACATCTATGAATTATAATCAGGCTAAAAGCTCTATGTCTCCCTCCTCATCATCTCATTCTGTTGACAGTGTTATGCAGATTTTGTAAACAATTAAATCTGTTCACATGCAAACAATTTTGGTTTAATCATGAGCAACAATAAAGGAGCTCACATACTTCTTTTATATTCTTCATGCTCTACCCATGGTCCTTGTAAAAGCATACTAATATATCCTATTATGTATTCCAAAGCTGTTATACATAAGTGAATGTTCTTTTCAAAAATTCTTTTGACATGTTACTGGAACAGCTCCAGAAAAAAAAATAAATAAATAACACTTTTGGGGAATTTAACTGAATCCTTTTTAGTAGCCAAATAAGAAGCTGGTGGAGGAGGGAAGCCAAAGATTAAAATAAATGCATTATTCATTTTTAACATAGGTTTTCTCTTATTCTTCATTGTAACAGCTCTCGAAGTAATTTTACTGTTAACACTGAATTTTTGGAGTGGTGTTGTATAAATCATTTTTCCAAAGAAGGAAGCTAAAAAAATTTTCTGCTCACCATCAGTGCACAAAATTGAACAAGCGACAATCTTCACACACAATATGCTTCCAATGAGCATGCTCTTATGCATAAAAAAAGGAAACAAAGCATTTCAGGACTGCATTTGTAAAAGGATATTTAAAAAAAAAAACACCACAAACAAAGTTTGAGAGTGGAAAAGCATGAAAGGCTCTCCACAGTCAAAATCAGCACTAGACTGTTTTCGAAGGTACATTTAAAGCAGAACATCGACAATAAGAAAAAGCACAAAGGTAGACTTTAGACAGCTAAAGAACCCAGTTCATATGCTATATTTTTATTTTTATCTAACAGTCACCTAAACAAGGGTGCTATTCTGCCATGGCAAATACGTCCTAAAAATTGTTTCATATTTTCTATAATGCTAAGTAGTCTAGCTTGTTCATATGTCTTGCTTAATGTAGCTAAATACTGAGTGCTCTTCAGTTATCAAAGATAGAAAGTTTAGGGATATGCTAGGATCTTTAATACAGGATAACAAATTAATCTCATGCACTGCTTTCACCTTCCCACTCAACATCCAAGTGCTACAGTCCATTCTATTTTTCTCTTATACCATCCCACCAAGTATTTTTACTGTAGCAGTAAGTGTGGAGAAGTAGAATCTCACAGGGGAGAAAGGGAGTGAAAAAGAGAAAATGTAAAGGTGGAGAAAATGACATAAGAAAGAAAAACTGGATTTATCTCCCTTAGCAGATGTCTCCAGAGAGCTCACCCAGTATTCCTAGACCAGATGGAAAGAACAGTATGGTACAGAATTCTCTATCCCTACACCCAGATGTCACAAGGAATGGAGAGGCAAACCTTGTTAGGAACTAACACTTTCATGTGGGCTGTGCTGTTCATTCACTCATTCATATATAGACTAACCTCTAGATAGTGATTTTTTTTCTTTTTGATGCTTTTCTATGTGGGTGCCTCTCAAATTCCTTTATTAATCCCTGACCTCTCTCCAAAGCCCAATCATGTATTTCCAGGCCCGGACAATGATCTCCTTGGACCCTCTATCTCGACATCACCAAAACCCAAACTCACTTTTCTTGATGCTGGGGAAAAAACAGTTCTATCCCTTAATCTTTTCCATTTGGAAAAAAATCTCCAGGGGTTTCCCAATGACTGTTGAAAATATTTACAATCCTTTGACCTAATCACCAAGGATCTCATGATTCCACCTCAATCTAATTTTCAAAATGACATCACACTCTCTTTCACATACTCCTTGTTCAAACCACTGGACTATATATTATTAAGTGGAATATACCTAAGCATTTATATCTTGTGCCTTTGTTCACATTCACTAATCTTCCCTCCTGGCTTACTCTATGATAGCTATTAAGTTAGAAAGCAGCATACAAAGATGAAAACAAATCTTATATAGATTCTAAAATTCTTAAAGAAAGAAGGAGCATGGGCTTTGGAGTTGGATAGTACTGTGGTTTGAATTTAGATTTTGCAATTACTGGCTGTGACTTTGGGCAAGTTCTTAAGCTGTGGAGAGCTTCCTGACCCGTGAAATGAAAATAACATCATCTACTTTGGAGAGTTGCCAGATTATTTAGATGATTTATTTTAAAAGCTGGAGACAGTATCTAACATATATCAAAGTCTCCATCCTTAGAATCCATCATTACTTCCCAAAGCAGAATGCACTCAAGACACTAATGAGTTAGCTCTAACCTGCCTAGATCCTGAGCTACTACAGACAGCAACTATAGCTTTCCTCTTCTTTTCTACATTTGGAATTTGTAGAGGTAACTAAGGCTGAGCCCACAGTTGATGCCTTTTGACCCTTTGCCTATTGATCTTTCCACTCTCCCACACCATCACACTGCATCCCCAGACAATTTCAGGCAAGCAACATCAGTGTTAATGAGCAGTGACAAACTGACTAACAGAACCATATAGGTATATGAGTGTTTTAAACAGGCAAATAATTTGGTTTCCTTTTTGAACCTATATTTTTTAAGTAAGATTCAAAGCTTACTTCATGGTGGAAGGGCACTGCCCAACTGTAATGATTTTTCTACTTCAAGATACTGTCTACTTGCGTGGGAAAGGGAACAAATTTAGATTTTGCCCCACTACAGAAAACTGAGCTAACTAGTGTCATGTTTCTATTCTACCCCAGTGATATTTTAGCATCCTTTATAGATTGGCCTCCTGGACTCCTAACTGCCCTTTATTCAAGTCTGTATATGGAAAATGACCTCAGGGGTAAAACTGGGTTATTTACACAGTGTTTGAAGAAGTCCACCAGTCTCGGTCTTAGTTCCAGAAGCAGTCAGTGCCAAGACATCCTGGACAGTGTGGAAAAGAGTAGTTGGGGAATCCTGGCAGCTGTGAATGCTTAGCAGTCAAGTGAGAGTTGCAAGTCACAGTTTTTAGAAATTTGTTTACATGTAACTATACCTCTGAAGGAAACTAAGAAGCAGAGGAAAAGGGTCTTGACATAAAGCAAACTTATGAAGTCATCTACTTACTCAATAGAAGCTGGAAAAGTAGGCAGACAGAACCTAGATTAGAAGCCATCCAAAAAAGGTGGTTGGGGGGTTTTGTGCAGTTTTTTGGTCTTTATTCCATCTAAATTAGGAGTTCTTTTACTTAGACGTATGCCTCAACTTGGACTACACAGTAAACGACTCTGGGGAGCTGGTTGCTTATAATTCATTTCTTCCTTCTTTTGGTAACAACACTCCATTTCATTTCACAGACTTCCCTCTTCTCTATTGTATTCATTCTCGTTGGGACCAAAATCAATGTGCCCTGCCTTCCTTTTAAACAGGGATGACTAATAATCCAAGCTCTGCCAAGGAAGTGGTCTCCAAAATTTAGATCTTAAGTGGAGTAGCTTAAGGACATCACAGAACTGGAGCTCTGACAGGACGAGAAACCCTGCTGATTGTTTTTTTGTTTTTTGTTTTTAAATTCAATTAGCCAAGGTATACTACATCGATAGTTTTTGATATAACGTTCAATGATTCATTAGTTGAGTATAACACACAGCACTCATCACATCACATGCCCTCTTCTTTTTTTTTTTTTAAAGATGCAGGTTCTTTTTTTTTTTTTTTTTTTTTGACAGGGAGCGAGACAGCCAGCGAGAGAGGGAACACAAGCAGGGGGAGTGGGAGAGGAAGAAGCAGGCTCCCAGCAGAACAGGGAGCCTGATGTGGGGCTTGATCCCAGGACCCTGGGATCACGCCCTGGGCCAAAGGCAGACGCTTAATGACTGAGCCACCCAGGCGCCCCCACATGCCCTCTTTAAGGTCCATCACCCAGTTATCCCATCCCCCCACCCACCTTCCTTTCCACAACCCTCAGTTTGTTTCTCAGAGTCAAGAGTCTCATATAGTTTATCTCATTCAGTCTATCTGAATGGGAAGAAATCAGTTTTTCTCATTCAGTCTATCTGAATGGGAAGAAATCAGTTTATCTCACAAGAGTCTCATATAGTTTATCTCATTCAGTCTATCTGAATGGGAAGAAATCAGTTTTTCCCTCTCTTCCTCTATTGTCCTCTACACTATTCCTTATGTTCCACATATGAGTGAAACCATATGATTATTGTTTCTCTGATTGACTTATTTCACTTAGAATAATACCCTCCAGTTCCATCCATGTCAATGTAAATGGTAGACATTCATCCTTTCTGATAGCTGAGAAATATTCCATTTCTCATTCTCATTCCATTCCACTTTATCCATTCATCCACTGAAGGACATTTCAGCTCCTTCCACAGTTTGGCTAATTTGGACATTGCTGCTATGAACACTGGGATGCATGTGCCCCCTCTTTTCACTACATCTGTATCTTTGGGGTAAATACCCAGCTGGGTCATAGGGTAGCTCTACTTGTAATGTCCTGAGGAACCTCCATACTGTTTTCCTGCTGTTTAGACACCTAATGCTGCCCTTAGCCTGGTCTTGAGCCCTTTCTTTAATTCTGTGAACCACCCAGTAACTTCCCAATAAATTCCTCTTTCGATTCCTTAGCTAGAGTTGGTTTCTACTGCTGGCAACCTAAGAATCCCTGATGTGGAGCTGAAACCACCTTTGTGCCTGGTCTTCACAACTGAAAAATACAAATACTTCAAATGAAACTACCCTTTACCAAGATAGTTTTTATGGCCCTATTATAGAAGTACCAAGCCTATGTTTATCAAACATATAGAACTTAGAGGAGCTTTTTTTTTTTTTTTTTGCTCACCTACTTTTCCTCACTTTTATCAGAATTAACTTTGTTCTCTGCCATATTTCCCCAATACTCCATTTTCTTCATATTTGAGCCAAGATTTATTGTATTAAGATTAACTACATTGATTTGTTTGCTTATTTGCTGTCCCAAGCAGTGATTTATGTGGCTCGCATTCTGGCTTAAATGTTGATTTTTTTCTTAGCATTTTTAACACCATTGTCCCTGATTCCAATGCCTTTTCCTAAAAATGTAGTATTGTGTTAAGAGTAAATTGTTTAAAAAAAAATAATTTATCAAAAAAGTAATTGTCAAAGGTAAGACTCTAATACTTGCTCTCCCAGGTCTCTTCTATGAAATAAATCACCATAAGAAGATGTGAATTTGTGCCTATTTCTAATTAACAGAAATTTAGAAATCTGAAAAATACAGCAATCACTTAATCTAAGCCTATCATTTTACAGATAAAGGAATTATGGTCTTCTTAGGTGATACTCCCTGATTTCTAGCATCACCACTGATTTTTGTTTTTACATTTCTTCTTTCATTCAAAGGTGGTTCAAGGAAGAAGATAATAAACGTATATGTTCAGTAATCCTTCTTCAACAAGAAAGGAAAAAAGAAAGAACCTGACATCCCTACTTAAGTCAGTGGCACCAGTAATCTCTCAGTAACTTAAAAGCCAAACCCTACATGTAGTTCTCTTCAACTCACCCATTCCTTAAATCTTCTACTCACCAAGATCACTGTAAAAATCAAATAAAAGCAATGTATGAGCTATAAAATGCTATATAAGTCAAAAGGTCAATATTGCTATTATTTGTCCTTTCTCTTCCCATGCTACCAACCTAGTCAAAACCAATTTCACTTGTATCAGAATTAGAACAAAAGCCAACAGATCTCCATTTCTTCCCCATTCTAACCCAACCTAGAGACAACTTTTGGTATGAATCTCTTAATTCTGCCAAATTCTTAAGAAAGAAATGACACCAATAGTACACTCTTTCACAGAATAGAAATATAGGAAACACTTGCAAATGTGTTTTTGAATGCCAGGATGACAATACCAAAACTGTATAGGGTATCTCAAGAAAGCAAAATCAAAGGTAAATCCTAACCCAGGAATATGAGTGCAAAAGTCCTAAATGAAGTATCAGGAAATCAAATCCTACAATAGATCAAAGGGATGATCAAGTTCAGTCTATTCTAGTAATGCAATATAATTTACTACATGAACAGCACGAGAAAGAAAAATTATATGATCATCTCAATAGATGCAGGAAAAGCTTTCTATAAAATTCAACACCAATTCATGATTTAAAAAAAAAAAGAAACTAGCAAATTAGTAATAAAATGCAACTGTCTTAGACTGATTATAGAGTTTCTATTTAAAACACAGCATTTAGTAGTCAGGAGAGTGGTAATCCTTTGGGAGTAGTAAATGTAAATGAGGAAGAGCTTCAGGAGGGCTGATTTGTTGATCTGAGTGCTTATGACAAAAATGTGTTCAGTTTACAAGAATTGTGCTGTAGAAATATTATATGCATACTTCTTATATGCATATTATACTCCAAAAATAAATAAAAAATAAAAATCTACAGCAATCATCATATTTAATTGTCAAACAATGAAAACTTTCTTCTTGAAACTGGAAACCAAATAAAAATGTCCCTAACACCACTGCTCTTCAACACTTTACTGGAAGTCATAGCCAGTGCAATAGGCAAGAAAAGGAAATAAAAGACATTAGCGATGAAAAGGAAGATATAAAACTGCTACTATCATAGAGAACATCCAAAGGAACATAAAGATAAATTATTAGAATTAATAAGGAAATATAGCAAGATCATTGGATTTGAGGTCAAAATAAAAAAGCAACTGGTTTTATACATCAGCAGAAGCAAAAAAAATAGACACAGAAGTTTTTAAATGGTATCATTAATAACATCAAAAATAAAAAATACTTAATAATAAAACTAATGAAAGATGAGTAAGATCTCTACAAAGAACACAGAAAGCATTATTTTAAATATTTATGTATATGTATATTTTCATCACATGTACATCTTTAAAAAAAATCACGTGTACACCCTAAAAATATACTATTTTTATTTGTCAATCGTATCTCAATAAAGCTGAAAAAAATTTGTAAGGAGACCTAAATAAATGGAGAAATATACTATCCTCATGGAGTAAATACTGATAATATGTCAATTTCCCAATATTGTTCTACAGAGTCAATGCAATTTCAATAAAAATCTCAGTAGTTCTGTAGAAACTGATAAGCTAATTTTAAAATTAACATAGGAAAAATCAAAAAAATCTTGAAGAGAAGGGAAGAGGCACACCATCAGACATCAAAATAACAGTAATTAAAGTAGTGTGATGCTCTCTCTCTGTCAAATAAATAAATAAAATCTTTTTAAAAGCGGGGGTGGGGGTGCCTGGGTGGCTCAGTCAGTTAAGCTTCTGCCTTCAGGTCAGGTCATAATCCCAGGATCATGGGAACCAGCCCTGCATCAGGCTCCCTGCTCAGGCACCTGCTCCTCTCCCTCTGCCTGCAGCTCCCCCTGCTTGTGCTCTGTCTCTGTCAAATAAACAAATAAAATCTTTTAAAAATAAAATAAAATAAAATAAAATAAAATAAATAAAATAGTGTGACACTGCTTAGCATAATATTTTCTAGCTCCATCCACGTCATTGCAATTGGCAAGATTTCATTCTTCTTTATGAATGAGTGATATTCCATTACATATATATGCCACATAGGGGGAAAAAAAGAGTTCAAGGCAAATGAAGAAACAGAACTCTTAACTATCGAGAACAAACCGAGGGTTACTGGAGGGGAGGTGGGCAAGGCGATAGGTTAAATAGGTGATAGGGATTAAGGAGGGCACCTGTGATGAGCACTGGGTATTGTGTGTAAGTGCTGAATCACTAAATTGTACACCTGAAACTAATAGTACACTGTATGTTAACTGGAATTTAAATAAAATTTGGTGAAAGAAAAAAATAGTGTGATATTGGCACAAGGATAAATACATGGACCAATGGAACAGAACAGAGTACAAAACAGACCCACACATGTATTTTTCAAGTGTCACTATAGAGTGGTAGAAAAAGAATAATCTTTTCAATAGCGGTTCTCGTTCAATTGAATATCAATATGGGGAATGAAAACTGACATATACCTCACATCATTTCTAAAGTTCAATTCCTAATAAATAAGAGCTCTAACTGTGAAAGAATATGTTAACTACTAGAAGTTTTATTAAAGAAATAATTCATGACCTTGATGTAAGCAAAAAGTCTTAGACACAAAAAGCACTAACCATAAAGAAAAATACTGATACCTTGAACTAGTTAAAATTAATAATTCCTACTCATCAAAGATATTAATAAAGTGAAAAGGCAAACCAGAGATGAGAAAATATATACCTGCTAAAATTGCTAAAGTTAAAATGACTAACGATACCAAATGATAGTTAGGATAGAGAGCACTCCCATATTTCAAGAAGTGTAAATTTTTTATAGCACTCCTAAAAAAAAGTTACTACAATCTAGTAATACTATTCCCAGGTATACATTCAACAAAAATATACTATCAATTGGAAGGAAGCATAAAGGGTGTTTCTGAGTGTTAGTAATGTTCTATCTCCTATGCTGGGTGGTAATTGCACAGGTTTTTTGTTTTGTAATAATTCATTAAGTTGTACCTTTATACTGAGTGCCCTTTTCTGCATGTAGGATAAAAACAAAAATCAGAAATGTCCATCTAGCAACCTGATAACTATTTTTTTTTTGGCACAAATGACCCAGTGATAAAATAAGGATGTGATATTTTGAACTAGATATTTTAGTTCATCTGTACAGCCTTAGGAAAAGGTAAATATGTAACTTCATTAGGTTTTCTTTAATACAGAAAACAGTTTTAAAAGATCCATATTGTTTTTGTGTACCCCTTGGCATTCATAAATCCTAGATTGGGAATCAGTGCTCCAATCTAAAAAGAAATTAAATCACCTAAATATTTAGTAAATTTTGCCTCGTCTCTCTATAAACTGTTGTGTTTATATTGGAAATTACCTCTTTAGGAAAATGATAAGTATACCAATCCTAAGTTAACATTTTAAAATAAAACCACAAGGATCTTGTTCTCAATTCTTCCCAACAATGGATATATTATAATCTGAAGTTCTTTCCATGTAACTCCCAAATCTATGTTCCTTGTTTGTCCATCTGTCAGACTCAAATCTTAGCTTAGTCACATACAAACTATGTGACTTTGGACAAGTTTCTTACTCTGTGCTTCAGTTTCCACATCTGAAATGGAGATGATGTTACTAATACTTAACCTCATAAGACTACTGTGAGGATTAAATGCAATAATACATGTAAATCACTTAACACTGTGTCCAAATGGCAGATAAATTACCTTTGTCCACCTTATTTTTTAAAATGAAATACTATAATGCTGATTAAAAGCTTTGTGAGTATGAAAGGAATTGTTGATACGAAGGTTTTCCTTACAGGTGACTGGATTGGGAGGCAACCTATCATTGGAGGTCTTCCAGATAGCAGTATATGGAAGCCTTTTCCTTAGAGTCATTCAATTCTTTCAGAGAAGAACATACTGATCTCCTATCTAGAAAGTTGCTGACTAGTTGATAATATCAAAAGAATGGGAAAAGAGGTTCAATTGTTTTGTACATACATTTTTATCTGTCCCTTGTGTTTTTCTGCCTCAAAATTCATCCCCTGCCCTCACTATACCTAGTATCTTCAAGCCCTTCCAATACTTAAAAATAGCTATTATTTTCTTCCCTGGGTCTTCTCTTCCCCAGCTGGTCTCAGCCATATCCTTCAACTGCCTACATACCCTTCATTCATATTTTTTAATTAATAAACTCAAGAAATAATTAGTGATTATGCATTGTGATGGTTAATATTATGTGTTAACTAAGCCATGGTACCCAGATATTTGGTAATTACTCTAGATGTTCTGAGGAGGTATTATTTAGATCAACTTAGCATTTAAATCAATAGATTCTGAGCAAATAAGATTATCCTCCATAAAGTGGTAGGGCCTCATCTAATCAGTTGAAGGCCTTAATAGAAAAAAACTGACCTCCCAGGAAAAAGAGGGAATTCTACCAGCAAACCAACTTTGGACAAACTGCAACTCTTCCCTGAGTCTCCAGCATGCCAATCTATCTTGCAGATTTTGGTCTTACCAAGCCCCCATAACTACCAATTCCTTAAAATAAATTTCTGTACATATATATCCATTCTGTTGGTTCTGTTGGTTTTGTTTCTATGGAGAACCTTGGCTACAATAGTTATTCTCCAGGAACATAAGGAGGACACACTACTCACCTTTGTGAATCTCCTAGTCTAAATTCATTTCATTATGTCTACGTAATTCTTTAAACTCTGCCTCAACCACATCGACTATTTCAAAAGCAGTCTAACCAGAATTCAGAACAAAATAAACTAAGATTCTTTACCTCCCTAATTCTAGCTACTATTGTTTCTTTACTGTAGCCAAAAAAGCAGCCTACTCACATAACTACTTAAATTGAGTTTACCATGATAAAATCCCATGAGCTTCCCATAAGAACTGTTGCCAAGCCATGTCTCATCAATCTGTATGTGCATTTGTTTTCTGGGGCCTGCACACAATACCTAACACTTGCTCCTACTAAATATATCCTTTGAAGTTTAGCTTTTCATTGAACAATGTCAAAATCTTTTGGAGTCCTTATTCTTTCATTCAATATATTTATAAACACTCTCAGCTTCATAGTAATGAAATAGTAATCTTTATCAAGCTGAAAAAGACATAGCTGAAATCAAGAAAAATCTGACATCATCAACCTTAAACATAAGCTTAATGCAAAGAGTACAGTACTGGCATAAATATGCTGCTATTGAAGCTCTCAGAGAGTATTTGATATGCAAGGAAGGGAGAATGCATGCTGCTCCAAGCAGATCTGGTTTCAAGTGCTGCCTCTAACCTTATGAGTTTTATAACTGGACAAATTGCTTATTCCTCAGAGTGCCAATTTCCTTTTCAGTAAAATAGGAAAAATAAAACACATTACGGTATTAAAGCAATTGACACAATGCCTAGTACATAGCAAGTATCTGACATGTGTCTACTTTGAAGCACACAGTAGATACTCAGAGTTAGATATATTCCTGCTTCACATTCCCTTGGACCAGCCTATAACCTAAATCACTTAGCCACCGCTGGCATTGAAAAAGGAAGACACGAGGAGGGAGGGAGGGAAGGAGGGGGTGTAGATAGATAAAGGACTTGAAGTTGTTGCACAGAGTTGGAATAATGACAATGAATACTTTTTAATTTGGACATACACCCAGGGGGATAAAAGACTACTATTAAAGGCTGCAGATTATTTAGAATATATCTAATAGTTTAGAAAAACACTTTCATTTAGTTTCTTGGCAATTTGTAACTTATAGCCAGAAAGGAATAAATGCAGTCATGTTTAGGATTTGGTTAAACTTTTAAACTGCATTTCAAAATGTCAGATTTGGCAAATTCTAAAATAAACTTTGCCAAGTCCTTGACTTTTTTATTTGCATGTATTCAAGGGAAAGCCAGCTTGTAGATTTGAATCATTTAGATTTGACTCATTAAAACATAAGTGTTTTATCAAGCCACAAAAACTATGCCCCAAATTATTTACAGTTTAACTCACACACAAAAAAAAAGTCTTATATAAACCACAGCCCTCATACACTAAGTTGCTGAGACTTGGAAGAAGAGATTAACTCAGAAAGGACTCAGGAAAGAAAGACATTTTGATGAAGTCATTAAAGGAGTGAAATAGCATTGAATACACAGGAAATGGAAAACCATTCCAAGTATGCAGACAGAAGTGATATTACATCAATGATAAGGACCACATGCAAATTTCAGTTATTGGATTTTGAATTAAATATATTTTTCTAAAATGTCTGAAAGAACAAGTGGATCTTTGGAGCATCCATAAAATTTCCATCAGGATGTATTTATTCAGCAAAGGCTTACTGTGTGTCTCCATGTGTAAGTCTAAGAAACTAGCAAACAATGCTGAACAGGACAACCATATCCTTGTCTTCTGAAAGCTTACAGTCTTTGAGAATAGATTTAAATAAAAAACAAACTAGTGAAAACACAAACAATTACAAATTGCCATTAGAGCGAGGAAATAAAATGTAGGAAATAGTTTCATTATATATGGATTTTAAATTGCAATCTTAGGGCTATTAATAAAAAAGAATCACAGATTTTCAAATTCTTGGAGGCCTTGGAGCTCATCACATCCAGTTTTTCCAAGAGGAATCTAAGGAAAAAAATAAGTTAAGTGTTTTGATCAAGGTGAGGGGCAAAGGGAGAAAGAAACAAAGCTAGACCTCAAAACAGGTTTCCTAACTCTATATCCTAGACAGATTACTTCATTCAACTTTTACTGAGCATCTACTATGATTAGGCACTATGCTAAGTGCTGCAGGGGAGGCAAAAATTAAGAACACCCCTCCTTAACTCTGAAACAGCTGACCACATTCTGGAAGGAAGATAAGCAGACAAGCAAATAATCACCAAAATATAAAGGACATAAAACAAGTTTTGCACAAAATTCTGTATCACCAAAAAGGAAACCCTAACTCTACAAGATTGTGGATAGCTTCACTTAAGGCAAATCATGTGAAATGAGGAGAATTTTTCCAGGAACGCTAAAGGAACAGCAGCATTTCAGAAAGGGTAAAGAAAATGGGCCCAAAAATGCCAGTGTGAACGACCACCACATGTTCTAAGTATAAATTCTAAGTATAGATATTTTTATATATCAGGGACACCTGAGTGGCTCAGTCAGTTAAGCATCTGCCTTAGGCTCAGGTCATGATCCCAGGGTCCTGGGATCCAGTCCCACATCACATCAGGCTCCTTGCTCGGCAGGGAGCCTGCTTCTCCCTCTGCCTGCCACTCCCCCTGCTTCTGTACACGCACCTCTCTCTCTCTCTCTGACAAACAAAATCTTTTAAAAATGTATCAGAGTTCCTCTACTTCTGAGCTTTCTTTTTCCTAATTGTTTTTATCAAAGTAATACATGCACATAGTCAAACAGTGCTGAAAGATTTAAAACACAACAGTCCTGTGGCGACCCCTCTCCTGGTCACCCAACCATCAAGGCTCTCCCATTCCCAGATGTTACATTACATTCATTCAAATGCTGCTTCTGGCATTTAATTCCATGGTTCTAAATTATGTGAATATACTGTTGTATTGGTATCTAACATGATATGAGGACTTTCACTTTATACCCACTTCATCTCCCCAACCACAGACTCCAAATGCGGTCGAAACATAATTTGGAGCTTTATCCACAATTGTTTTCATAATGACTAAGTAAATATTGCTTACTGATTAAAACACTGTACTACGATTATATTTCCTTTCATTAATACCTTTTCATTTTTCTAAAGTTGATTTGCATGTACTTTATTATTCTTTTTCAATCTCTGGGTAAATCTTCTCCCACATTCCAACAGCTCTAAAGACCTTCACACTACTAAGTTATCTACAATTCTTCCTCGCTATCGTGTAGATGCAGATCAGAGATACCTCCTAGCTTTAGGGAAGATGGAATGTGTGTATCCGTTGTTTTTTGTTTATTGTTTTAAAGTGATTTCTGGTAAGGGGCAAAAGTACTTTTTCTGCCATTTGAAACAGGTTTAAGTCTCTATGAATTGAAAATTGAAAAACAGGGGCTCCTGGGTGGCTCGGTTGAGTGTCCAACTCTTGATTTTGACTCAGGTCATGATATCAGGGTTGTGAGACAGAGCCCTGTGTCCGGTCATGGAGCTTGCCTAAGATTCTCTCTCCCTCTCTCTCTCTCTCTCTCCCCCCCCCTTCGGCCTCTCCCCACTCTCCTCACTCTCCTCACTCTCTCCCCAGTTTAATTAATTAATTAAAATTAAAATTGAACACCCTGAGTTATCAAAAGAAAAAGTTTATAAAACTGAAAAACATTCATAGATATGAACAAAATATGCTCCACAGCAAAACTCTACCCACTAATAACAGATAGTGTTGGTGATCATATACCATCAGTTTACAGTATCTGCTGATTAACCATTTCTAATATAATGTAGTAGCTAGGAACATGAACTCTGAGGTCAAACTGCCTAGCTTTGAATTCTGTCTCTACCACTTCACTACCCATGTGGTAGTGAACAAATTCTCTCTATATCAATCCCATAATCTGACAAATGTAGAGCGGTAATAAAAAGTAAGTGAACAAAGTACCTGGCACTTAAATAATCAATAAATACCAGTTCTATTATTAACTCCAACAGATCAAATTTTCCAAAGTAATGAGTGACAAGGACTTTTCTAAGTGCCTTATAGGTATTAACTTACTGAATCTTAAAAACAACACTATAAGGTAGGTGCTATTACCAGGCCAATTTTAAAAGGATGAAACAAGCACAAATAGGATAAACAACTTGCCCAAGGTCACACAGCCAAAGGTAGATAAATAGGATTCAATTCCACGTAATCTGGTTCTAGAGTTTTTGATCTTAACAATTTATACTATATAGCTCATGGATAGCATCATTCAAATTTGAAACCCTAGGTTCTCTTTAGTTATCTTATGGAATGTCAATTAAATTATATTTGGTACAATTGACAGACAAACTTAAAGAAACATTTCAAAATGATACCACCAAATCTGAACCAAATTATTTTTCCATTTGACTGCCTTCTAGTTCAAGGCAGTTACAAAGAATAATTGTGTACACGGGATACTTAATTCCATAATGAGTAGAGAACATAAAACATAAAAATATCATGCAGCTTTTAAGCCTATTGCTCCCAAATCACCATGATTATATCCTTTGTCACTTAGAAATGTTTTCTAGGGGCGCCTGGGTGGCACAGCGGTTAAGCGTCTGCCTTTGGCTCGGGGTGTGATCCCCGCGTTGTGGGATCGAGCCCCACATTGGGCTCCTCCACTGTGAGCCTGCTTCTTCCTCTCCCTCTCCCCCTGCTTGTGTTCCCTCTCTCGCTGGCTGTCTCTATCTCTGTCAAATGGATAAAATCTTTAAAAAAAAAAAAAAGAAATGTTTTCTAAGTCTATCTTCTTTATGTGAACTGAAAGACATGTAAAAGTGAAAACTCACCTTCCAGGACCAAGAGCCCTATCAAGACAGAAATTCTTAATTAGCTAAGCAATTAGTCATGATAAAGGAAAGCTAAAATGAAGCACAAATACATAATTCTGTGATTATTTTTCCTCCACTAAAACCATTAGCCAGAATTTACTAATATGTGTCCTTAGGGTTCTGGTTCTGGGTAAGAAAGAAAAAGCATTATTCTACCTTGTCTCTCCACGGAACGCAGCTACAAAACCTGAGCACAATGCATAGAGCAGCTATTCGAGAACTCCAAAGAGTAAATAATAGCAGGTGGATTGAAGAAGCAGCCCAGAATTCAAAATAACAACAGTGAGTTTCTTGTTTTTTCTTTAGTATCCCCCAGTCTGGATTCAAGGCACACCAAAACCAGGAATAAACACCAAGATGTGAACAGAAAGAGTTCTGGAGGGGGTGCCTGGGTGGCTCAGTCGTTGGGCATCTGCCTTGGGCTCGGGGCGTGATCCCGGCATTCTGGGATCGAGCCCCACATCAGGCTCTTCTGCTGGGAGCCTGCTCCTTCCTCTCCCACTCCCCCTGCCTGTGTTCCCTCTCTCGCTGGCTGTCTCTCTCTCTCTCTCTGTCAAATAAATAAATAAATAAATAAATAAAATCTTAAGAAAGAAAGAAAGAAAGAAAGAAAGAAAGAAAGAAAGAAAGAAAGGGTGAGTGAGTTCTGGAGAAGCCCTTCAGTTCTGGCTTAACAAGTGGAAAAAAGGATTCCTAACATTGAGAGAGAGTGAGGGAAATCCCATTTCTTCTTTTTGTTTACTTTATTTGCATTTTCTCTTCTCTCATGTCTCAGACCCCAGGCAATCCTGTGGCACTGGCAACAGCAATAGTGACAGCAGGGAGAGACTCACAGGTGCCTAGAACTTGGAGGAAAAAGAAAATTCCTTTCCTATTGGAAGAGTTGTGGTCTCAGAGAGAGAGGTAAACTCCTGTTGCTTTTTTTCTCTTGGCCCTGAACATAGGTGCCGCCATGGACATGCGTGGCACAACAGGGTAACTAAAGCCCCAGTTTTCTGGTTTAAGGACCAAAAGGCACTGGGGATATTGTAAAAAGGGAGAGAGTTGGGAAATAAGCCCATCCTGAGCTGCACGCCACAGCAAACTGAGCTAAATTATAGACCACTGTCCAGATCTCAGACTGGCCATTTGGTTGCAAACACATGGGACAGATCAAAACAGCGCTGTAGCAAATTTGAAAATGTAATGAACACTGAAACTACAAACCACAGAAGTGCTGGTCAGAACTTGCAACCTAAACCCTCTGCGTTGACTGCTTGATAAAATAAACACATCAACATTCTTTTTTTTTTTTTTTAAGATTATTTATTTATTTATTTGACAGAGAGAGACAGCCAGCGAGAGAGGGAACGCAAGCAGGGGGAGTGGGAGAGGAAGAAGCAGGCTCCCAGCAGAGGAGCCTGATGGGGGACTCAATCCCAGAACACTGGGATCACGCCCTGAGCTGAAGGCAGACGCTTAACGACTGCGCCACCCAGGCGCCCCAACACATCAACATTCTTCATAGGATGTAAGTAAGACCTAGAGTCTCTCAGCATAATATTCAAAATGCCCAGAATATAATACAAAATTACTCAGCATTACAAAGAAAGAGGAAAATTCCAATTTACATGGGAAAAGAAAAATCATAGACATCAATGCCAAAATATACATATATTAGTATTACCTGACAAAGATGTTAAAGTAATTATTAAAAACACTCTTGAAATGAATGGAAAGAGGAATTTCAGCAAGGAAATAAAAGATATAAAAAAGAAACAACCTTAAGATTTAGAACTGGTAACCAAAATTTTAAAACTCCCTAAATGGGCTCTGTAACTGAAAAGATGACAGAGGAAAGTATCAGTAAATCTGAAGACAAGTCAATATAAATTATCCAGTCTAAACAACAGAGAGAAAATGATATTTATAAAGTAAATAACAATCTTAGGGACCTACAGGACAATACCAAAATGTCTAATATTCATATTATCCCAGTCCCAGAAGGAGAAGAGAAAGAATGTACTAAAAAACAAACAAAACTTGAAAAACAGATGGCTAACACCTTTCCAAATTTAACAAAAGACATAAACCCAGAGATTCCAAAAGCTCAGTAAACCTAACAAAGAGTAAACCCAAAAATATCCAAGCCTGGACATATGACAATCAAACTCCTAAAAACTACAGATAAAAATATTGCAAGTGGCCCAAGAAAAATGATGCATTACTAATAGGATATTAATGACTTCAAAGACAGGATATTTTATCAGAAATTATGGAGGCCAGAAAGAAATGGCACACATTTTTAAATCACTGAAAGAAAAAAAAAAAAAAACATTCAAACCGGAATTATATATCTGGTGAAAATATCCTTCAGGAATAAACGTGAAACAGACATTTTTAGATGAGGAAAAACTTAAGAGAATCCTTTAAACAAGAGACTTCTCCGAAAAAAATTCTAAAAAGAAGTTCTACAGACAGAGAAGATAATACCAGAAGAAAACCTGAAACATCAGAAATAAAGACAGAAGAACAGAGAATGGTAAATTTCTGGGTAGAGCAGACTATTCCTCCACCTTGAGTTCTTTAAAACATGTTTAACAGTTAAAAGCAAAAAATATAGTATTGTCTGATGGAGTTTTCAACATAGAATCCAAATATAGACCCACATAAATATGATCAATTGATTTTTTTTATAAAGAAGCAAAGGCAATTCAATGGAGAAATGACAGTCTTCTTCATAAGAGATACTAGAACAAATGGACATCTCTAAGCAAAAAAACCAAACCAAACCAAAACAAAAAAAACCTCAAACTATGCCTTATATATAAAACATGACTCAAAATGTATCATAGACCTGAATATAAAACATAAAACTATTACATACAGTTTTTGGGAAAAACTTTGGAACTATTTTTTTTTTTAACACTGGTTTAGGCAAAGATACACCAAAAGCATAATCCATAAAATTTTTTGATAAATTGTACTTCATCAAAATGAAAACCTTTGGCTCTGCCAAGACACCACTAGAACAATACAAAATAAGCCACAGACTGGGAAAAAAATATCTACAAATCATATACTAGACAAAAACCTGTATCCAGAATACATAAAGAACTCCCAAAATTTAAAAACAACAAAAAAGTCATTTTAAAAAAATGGACAAAAGATTGAAAGGGATAAGTTCATCAAGGAAGATACACAGATGATAAATAAGCACATGAAAAGATGCTCAAAGTCATTAGTCATTAGAAAAATCCAAAAGAAAATAAATCTAAAATGAGATACCATTACATACCTATTAGTGTGAGGAAAAAACTAACAACCTCTAAGAGCTAGCAATAACAGCAGAGCAGCTGAAACTCTCAAACATTGCTGGAGGGAAAGCAAACTAGTGTAGCCACTTTGAAAAAGAGTTTCAAAGTTTCTAAACATACATAAAGTTAAACATACCATAATGCTACACTTATCATATTAACCAGCAATTCTATTCTTAGGTGTTTACGCAAAAGAAATAAACATTTATTTTCACACAAGCCTGTACCTGAATATTTATAATAGCTGTATTTATCAACATCAAAAACCTTGGGGAAATAAAGCAAATTTTCTTAAACTGGTAAATAAACAAATGAGTGTACCAACACCCATAAAAAGGAACACCATTCATGAATAAAAATTATTGATACACACAACAATATGATGAACTACAAATGCCTTACGTGAAATCAAAGATGCCAGACACAAAACACTGCATGTTATAAAATTCCATTTATATGACATTATGGAAAAAGCAAAAAAAAAAGAAAGAAAGAAAGAAAGAAAGAAAGAAAGAAAGAAAGAAAGAAAGAAAGAAAGAAAGAAAGAAAGAAACAGAGAAAAAACCAGTGATTGCCCGAGGTCAGGGCTGGGGAGAGGAAAAGCACTGAATGAGGGCTCTTGGTGGGGTGATGGAATTCTTTCATATTTTGACTGTGATAGTGGCTACATGATCATGCATTTGTCCAAACTCATAAAGCTGTACACAAAAAACAATAAATTTTATTGTACATTATTTTAAATTTAAAGCAACTGTACTTATTTAAAAAACAAAGACAAAATGGGGTGCCTGGGTGGCTCAGTCAGTTAAGCATCTGACTCTTGATTCCAGCCCAAGTCATGATCCCTGGCTTCTGGGATCAAGACCCACACTGGACTCTGCACTGTGCGTGGAGCCTGCTTAAGATTCTCCCTCTCCCTTTCCTTTTGCCCCTCTTCCCCCCCCCCCCTTCAAAAACAAAGAAAGAAAGACAGGACAACTTAGGATCCCATCAGTGTTTAACATATGATCTTAGACAAATGACTTAATTATCACAGAGCTCTGGTTCTCCAACTTTTAAAATGAAAAATATTTATATTTCACTGGCCTTTTTTGTTTTTTTTTTTAAGGTTCTTTAAAGGTTCCAAGATCCTGTTTTCACAATTACTTCTTTCTGAAATGCTTTTCCCTTCCTCTCTTCCCATTTGCTTGGCTAACTCCAATTTAACCTTTAGGTCTCAGTTTAAATATTCATAAAATTAAAAAATTATCAGTTTATTTCTTCATAAAAGCATTCACTACACAATGTACTTTTATTTCATAACACTTCTCACATTTGTGCTTAAATAATTGTATTTAATGTCTATCTCTTTTACAAAATGGTAAGCTCCATGAGGAAAGGGACTGTGAATCGTTTTTATCAGAACTGTTTACCCAAGAAACCACAGAGTGCCTAGAACACTGGTGAATGTTCTATAAATACTTCTAAACAAAGTTGCAAAGACAATACAAATAACATTTTCTATTGTGCTTTTATTAATTCTTAATATCTTAGACTTTCTCACTATACATATAACTCTACGGCATATTTATAAGAGTGACTTTGCAAGACTGTTTAACATCTTTGAGATGAACTTTTCTTACACTTAAAATTAGAATATTAAACCTACAATATACTATTATTAAAAGGTTAAATGATACATTAAAAATCTTACAATGTGTCCTATAATTAATAGCCCCTGGATATTAATTTCTCTTTTCTTTCTCTTTCCCAGCCTATTTCTCTATTAATTTAAGATGGAGTTAAACTTCTATAGTGGACATATTAGTCCCAGTGCCTACAACTTCCAATATCTTGCTTTAGGTTAACACAAGCCTCACGACTAGAAAAACAGATATAGGCTGGTGGTCACTGATTAGCCCAGCATGGACACTTGACCCAAGTATGACCCCTTTGTCACCTGGCCAATGCAAAGTCTGATACAATGGGCCCAAATAGAGGATCAATGATAATTTGCTCTATCAGTCATATTTGCTCCCTATGGAGTTCATCCTAAAAATAGACACAGACTAGTTAGTAACAAAAGAATAATGAAGTAAACATGGGGAGAGAAGCAAAGGTAACAAGAGAAAATGCCATTCATTCATTTCACAGATATTAATGATGGTCCATTTACTATTTGCTATATGACTCAAAAGAGAGGCACTGGGAGAGTAATGAATTCCTAGAGTTTTAAGAGATCCACACACCTTACAATTCCAGTCCACGTGACTCTTCAGAATAAATTCATTTCTCCCCCCTTTAGATTGATGGGATTAAAGCTCCATTCCTTGAAACCAAAATGATTTAACAGTTTCATAAGGGAAAGTACAAGGTGTCTTTTAGACAAAGTATGTCTTGCCCTAGGTAATAACTCAAGTGAAAAAAGGTTCTTCCTCAAAATGTATAGTCCCTTTCCTAAAACTGGTTACAGCCAGAACAGAATATTAAGTGAGAACAGGAAGGGACACTGGCCCTAAATATCCCTTTATAAAACCACCACCGTCAGACACACACTTAAGTGTCTTCCCTCCATTACGTAGAAATATGTAGGCAAAAAGAAAAATGGTCTGCCAACTACCATTACAGACTATAAAGACTTTTTCACAAACACAAATACAATTCATTGCATCAGAGTCCCTTGACCAATTTTTGCAGGGGAGTCTATAGGCCTCACTAAAATAATTTGGGTTTCTAAGGCAAGGGAGGTAGGAATTTCCTCAGTCTAATGTATTCCTGGACAGGCTTGAAGTCTAGACCAGCAATGTAATTAATGTAATCAACAAAGTCT